>NC_139582.1:11926606-12131606 GCF_946808225.1 Silurus aristotelis
CAACATTCATCTATGAAACCTATAGCCCACTTTAAGGAAGCATTAATTATCATTTAAGAAATTATCTTAATTTCAGAATCTCTGAGACATGGCAGTTTTATGGCAGCTTTTGCATCATGCGTTCAATAATAAAAAAGTTTGTTCCTCGTTATATAATATTTTCCTTCTTTAGTGCATCATTTTTAACCTTGATAATCCAGGACCAAGAAAACACTGTTTTTATGTGTTCATGTGACTACTCAGGCCATGACCCATCTCAGAAGCACTTTGTTGTTGAATTGTGATTGGGGTTGAGTAGATATTGTGCTTTCAGGACCTCTTAGTCATCTCTCAAAGCCCAGAGCCTTTCATTAGAGGATTAGTGGAAGCACTCAGTCCTCAGGCTCAGATGTCAGGCTTTCATTCCTGTGGCATTTGCATTTCCTTTTTGATCTTCCTGACATTAAAAGTCAGAAAGAGCACCAGAAATAAAAAATTCAGTTCACTCAGTTACTCAGTACCAAATAGGCTTTTTCTGCCATTTTAAAATGCCGTTTCCCAGATGCAATGCTATTCTCAAATAGGTTTAAATGTATTTTTTTTTTCCAGTGGGCATGAAATAAAAAAATAATGGTGAAAAATGCCTGTTGGATATCTCTTTTTTATTTTGTAAAGGTTATGGTTTTAGCTTTATGGCATAACATGCACTAGTGTAGATTTGATATTTGTCTATGGTTTTGAACGTACAGCATATAAGTGATGACGCCAACACTCCACATGTCTGTAGGGAATGACACAAAATCGTAATTCACCACTTCAGGTGCCAAAAACTCAGGCGTCCCAAAGTTGACCTTCAGCTTCTCTCTGGGTCGATATCTGCAAAACACAAATAACAATAAACATCATTTATTAGTATTCAAACCATCATAAATTCTATACATTTAAAATTTCCCACTGTGTGTCCAATTGAACTGAGGTAAAATAGCTTTGGACAAAACAGGATAGATATTAACGCCATTAAAGCCAGAGCTACTGTCATTTCCATATATGAACCAACAGAGACTTGCTGAAATAACCTCAGAAGGATTAGGCAATCTTCTTATTAGGTTTCGTACATGGATATGACATGCTTATTTATTGGGCTCTATGTACGGAAATTACATGTACAGTTAATGACATCCATATATGGACATGGTCCTCCTTTTTTGGCTGCTCCCATCAGGGTTGCCACAACGGATCATCCGTCTCCATTCCACCCTGCCCTCTACATCTGTCTCTTTCAAATCAACTACCTGAATGTCTTCCCTCTCCACATCCATAAACCCATATATGGACTCCTTACAATGATATTTTAAAACCTTTTTCCTAATTTACATTTATATATTAAGTTCCACATATGGAAGGACACAATTATTTATTGGGTTCTGAAAAGAGAAAAGTTAAAGTATGTATGTAACATGCCTGCATAGTAGTTTCTAAGTTTCTAGGAACATGACACACCTACATATCAGGTTCAATATATGATTACATGATATGCCTTCTTACTGGATTCCATATCAAAACACAAACCAAAACACAAACAAAGCGCGCACACGCCAAGAGAATCCACGACCACTTCCAGGACAGCGGAGACACCCGGCGCATGTGGCAGGTAATCCAGGCAACCATGAACTACAAGACAACTTAACCTGCTTGTGACCGTGACGCCTCCCTTCCAGATGCACTGAACGACTTCTACGACCGGTTTGAGGTGCAGAACAACATGGCGGCGTTAACACACGCAGAGTTAACACACAGAAGTTTGCTGGACCAGACAACATTCCTGGCAGAGTGCTCAGGGAATGTGCAGAACAGCTAGTGGATGTCTTTACCGACATCTCCAACATCTCCCTAAGCAGCGCCGTTGTTCCTACATGCCTCAAGACAACAACCATCATTCCTGTGCTTAAGAAGTCTACAGTCTTCTGCCTCAATGACTATCATACCGTCGCACTCACACCCATCGTGATGAAGTGCTTCCTTACTGGACTCCATGCAGTTCATGTATCGTCCAAAACCCCTCCACGGATGATGCCATCTCCACAACCCTCCATCTGGCCCTCACCCACCTGGACAACAAGGACTCATATGTATGAATGCTGTTCATAGATTTCAGCTCAGCATTTAACACAATCATCCATTAGCACCTGATTGAGAAGCTGAGCCTCTGTAACTGGATTCTGGACTTTCTAACTGGGAGACCTCAGTCAGTCCGGACTGGAAACAGCATATACAGCACCACCACACTGAGCACTGGGGCACCACAGGGCTGTGTGTTTAGTCCACTGCTGTTCACCCCTTTGACTTACGACTGTGTAGCAATGCACAGCTCGAATCACATCATCAAGTTCACCGATGACATGACCGTGGTGGATCTCATCAGCAAGAACGATGAGTCAGCATACAGAGAGGACGTGCAACGGTTAACAGCCTGGTGTGGAGTGAACAACCTGTCTCTGAACATTTATAAAATGAAAGAGATGGTTGTTGACTTCAGGAAAGCACAGAGAGACCACTCTTCACTGATCATCGATGGATCCTCCATGGAATTCCTTAGTGTTCATCTGGCAGAGAACTTTACTTGGTCACTCAACACCAGCTCCATCACCAAGAAAGCCCAGCAGCGTCTCTACTTTCTGAGGAAGCTGAGAAAAGCCTATCTCCCTCCACCCATCCTGACCACGTTCTACAGAGGGACCATTTAGAGCATCTTAAGCAACTGCATCACTGCCTGGTTTGGGAACTGCACCATCTCGGATCGCAGCTGAGAAGATCATTGGAGTCTCTCTCCCCTCTATCACAGACATTTACACCACACACTGCATCTGCAAAGCCAACAGCATTGTGGACGACCCCACACACCCGTCACACACACTCTTCACCCTCCTGCCATCAGGAAAGCGGTTAAGAAGCATTCGGGCCATCACATCTGGACTGTGCAACAGTTTCTTCCCTCAAGCCATCAGGCATTTCAACACAAAAATTAACTAAAACTTACGCACACACACTCAACTGTGTGACTGATCTGTACAACCCAGACTCAACATACAATCGTACTCACTACACACATCCATGTCTTCAGTACCACTCATATTACATCACTTCGTTACTATAAACTGTTTACATGCCATTTTTGCACATCTGCTGTTATTGTTTTTTTGCACAAACCATTTTGTTTAAATTCTGTTTAATTACATGTACACTCCTGTACTCAGTTCTCTTTTACACACTGCACTGTTCAATATACAGTAGGTTTACTGGTGGCACTATTTTGTGTTTTGTGTATTTGTCCTACACTTGTATTGTCTTGCTTTGTCTTATTTTGTCTTGCACTGTCTCGTGTTGTATTGTACTGTCTGCCTTGCACTGTTTGCACCAGGTTGCACAAGATGCACTTCATGTGGTGAGGACTCTGGAATAGTCTTCCTGACAGTGTTCGGGGTTCAGATACACTCTCCCAGTTTAAGTGTAGATTAAAAACATATCTTTTTAGCAAAGCCTACACATAACACACATCACACACATCACATCACAACCTTGTGCTCCAGAATATATGATTACATGCACATTATCAACTTGTGCTGTTAATATCATGAACAGCAGCTACGCTAATTCCTCTCCACTGCTTCTCTTTCTCTCCCCATCCCGAGGCATCCTGAGGTTTGGCCAGCTCCAGTCACATCCCACCTCGTGAAGATTATGGACCTATGGATGATCATGGAGAAGTAGATGCCGAGTGTTTAAAGGCCCTGGCATGGAGAAGCTGATGCTGGATCTATGATGATCACAAATTGTTCTGTATTGTTGAAGATTTATGACCAAACTTTTGATGTCACCCATATGAGGATGGGTTCCCCTTTGAGTCTGGTTCCTCTCAAGGTTTCTTCCTCATATCATCCAAGGGAGTTTTTCCTTGCCACTGTCGCCACGGCTGCTCATCAGGGACAAACGCACACCATTCACCTTCACTGTTGTTTTCTGTAAAGCTGCTTTGAGACAATGTCTGTTGTGAAAAGCGCTATACAAATAAACTTGACTTGACTTGACTTGACACTTACTAGTCCTTAGCTCTGTGTCAGCTATATATGGTTGAAATGACAATAAAAGCTTCTTGACTCGACTCTTGACTTGAACATGAACCTGCAAGTGTGTATTGGGAGTTGGAGACAAGGGCGGCCATGTTTGAAAGCTGTGATGTCAAATGGGGAATTGAGTTTGAGTCTGGTAGTGACAACATTATTGGCAAGTACAATATGAGCAAAGAAAGATGTGTTGTTGAATTTTTTTATATTTCGTTTAAAGAATCACAAAAAAAAATTTGCTCTCATGATATCAAAAAACTGCAAACACAACACAGTTTTATAAAAAGAAAATACAAAATTTTTGTTAAGTATATGTGTGCCACAATTATAAGCAAACTTTTAATCAATACCTTGTGCTACCCCCATTCGACAGGGTAACAGATCTGAATCTTCTCTTATAATGCCTAGATAGTTCAAGAATACATGGCAATTGATCTAAAATGATTGCCCCATACAGAATCTTTACAGTTCCTTCAACTTTCCTTTAAAAATACCATAGGTTTTCTATGGGGTTTAATTTAGGGGACTAAAATGGCAATTGCAGGTGATCAGTAATGATTAGTAAACTAATTTTGTGTTGATTTTGATGCATATTTTGGATCATTGTTCTGCTGGAAGGTCCAATCATTGCCCAATTTTAACCAACATTTTTGGCAGCAGCAGTTAGGTGTTTAATATCTTTTGATATTTGATAGGCTCTATGTTGATGCATTCTTACAAAATGTCCAGTTCCTCTGGCAAAAATAACATAATACAATAATAGCTTCAACAATATCCTACTACTAGTCACCTAGGTAAACAAAAATGTAAAATATCAATATGAATGTACTTCAAATATATTTTACCTCATATTATTTGATATATGTGGCAATAATTGTGGCACAACTATATTAAACAAATATATTTTAAACACAAAGACAATTTTCTTTTTTTCATATTCACCAATGGTGCCAATATCAGTGGAGGGCAGTGTATGAACATGATAATCCTAAAGATCCTATCCTAAATAAAAATCTCTACTTTATTAATGAGACTTAGAAATTATATTCATCTATAACTGTATTAATATTTTTCTTAGGAAGAGAATACACAGATGACTTATACATGACATACTGTTTTATCTTCTGAGAATTGAGTATATTATTGAAAACATGACGCACATGATGTTCTAAGTTTAAAGAAGAGAAAATCATTCAGGGTAAGTATAAGAAACAATTATGTAACACAAAGCAGTCCAGCACAGTGACTCAGAACTGCAGACAAATACCACATGCATCTCAAAATGTAATTGTTGCCTGTGAATCTTTCGTATGATATCGGCATGTCAATCTTTGTTCTGAATAAGCATGTAGGTGGAGACGTGATTGCGGTAATGGCTTTGCTAAATCAAACGTGGGGGCCGGATGATAAAGGCGCTGTAGCCTGGTGAATCAGAGACAGTGTATGAGAACTGCTGAGAAGTATAATTACAGTCAACTAGGGATCTTTTTTTCCCTTCAGACCATCACAAATAACTTTTCAGATGTAATCAAGGGCATCTGTTTGATACAGGAAACATCTGCCAATAGAAAAAAAACCACATGATTTACTTACTTTCTAGCAAGTCCAAAATCAATGATCTTGATTTGGTTGCTGTTGCTGCTGACACACAGTATATTTTCAGGCTGAGTGGGAAGAAATTATAGAAAGTAAATGAATAAACAAATCAACAAATAAATCAACCCATTTATTATGAGGATCCAATGTGTCATAGAGTTTCATAGGTATTAAATGCTCATACATTATATATTATTTTGTCATTTGCTGTTGTAATGTTCTTATAAAAATATTATCAAATATTTCTTCAAAATATTTTGTCCATGTGGTATGCACAACTATTAATTAGAGCATCTTTTAATGTTTTAGTGCATTTTAAATCAAATCACCAGAATCAGAATTATTGGCACCCTTAATAACAATGAACAAAATGACATTATAAGAGAGTCAGTGTATAGGTTTCTTTTTTCTTTTTATAATAAATTATATTTTTAGCCTTTGTGCAATTACTAAAGTTGGAGACATTGTAGAGGATCTGGGGCTTTTTAATTGCTTTTATACATCCTAACCTTTTGACATAGGCAATCAAGTTCAAATATACTCCTATTAATAAAAAAAAAATCACTTAAGACTTCAAGTCACCAGCCATAATGATCAATAGTTTACTACTAGAGTCTGTAGTGGATATGGGATTTTTCCATTAAACACAGTGCTTTTTTTTGGATAATAAAACAATTTTGATTCCATCTGAACATAACACACAGTATTACAGATACAGCTGATATACTATATTTAAAATTGTTAGAGAAATTGAATTGATTGAAACAATGATTTATGCTGTTTGTTATGTGTATGATTATTAATGGTTTCTGTATAAGTGAGACTAATGGGTGTGTATGAGATGGAGTGCAGATCGTTTCACCTTCAGGTCCAGATGCAGGATGTACTGCTGATGGAGGTACTGCACTCCCTCACAGATCTGACGCACGAACACGATGGCGTCCAACTCTGTCAGTTGATATTGTTCATTCACAATGCGGTCAAACAGCTCACCACCCTCGACGCTGATCAGGAAAATCACAAACCACAAATAAATTCAAATAAATTAACAATGTGTTCTTCTTTATATATAAATATAAATAATATATTTATTATATATTATATATAATATATATTTATATAGAAATGCCTGATATTTAATTATTACAGGCCTCTCTCATCTTTTTAAGTGGGAGAACTTGCACAATTGGTGCAAATATATATATATATATATATATATATATATATATATATATATATATATATATATATATATATATATATATATATATATATATATATATATATATATTTATTTATTATAATTTTTTTTTAAAATAACCAACAGTTCTTCCATATGGATACATTTTCTCATCTCAACAAGTCTGGCAAACTGCTGAGTAGGCACCAACCAGAGGCCGCATTTTTATGATGTCATAATGTAGACTTCTTACAGTATTTTAAAACTGAAGTATTTTGATACAAAATATGACGCCATTTTCTTTAACCCTATCAAATACAAATGACAAAATCCTATTTTATATTTGAAATACATATATCTTAAATACTGCCACAATTATCCCTTAAGTGAGAAAATATTACTTTTTGTGTTGTTAGTCTAACACGTGTCAGCCATGTATAATATGATGTCTGCGGTTAAATTGTTTAAATTGTTTTTTGTAAACAATTGAACAAATAAATTGTTTGTTTGATTGATTATAATTAAATGCACTGAACCATAACCAGAGCTGTCAGAGCTGTCTTGTCTGATTAACACTTACAGAAGTAAAAATGGCACAGTGTGTGTGTATGCGTGTATGCATGTACTTGTATGTGTGTGTGTGTGTGTGTGTGTGTGTGTGTGTGTGTGTGTGTGTGTGTGTGTGTGTGTGTGTGTGTGTGTGTTTTTGTGTGTGTTTGTCTGTGTATATATGTGTGTGAATATGTGGGTTCTTGCAGTTCTTTTCAGCCAGAACAGAAGTGCTGAAAAACATGCTGAGTGAAAGGAAATTTGTCTTGCAAATACATTTTTAATTGATAGAGTCAGATCAGACCGCAAAGCATTAATAAGCTAAGGCATATAAAAGGAAAAAAAGAAGAAAAAACAGCAAATGTGCCAATGTGAAAAACAGGTGCAGAATGACAGGGGTGTTTATTTCTCTCTGCATGAAAAACACATTATAATAACCATCTTTTATGAAAGTGTTTACTTACTATTCCATTATAAGGGTGAGATTGGTCCGAGACTCAAATGCGTCATACAGCTGAATGAGGTTTACATGATTTAGTTGGTTCATCATCCCAATCTCATTCTTCACCTCCTCCTGTTAGGGATGAACAAAGAGTAAAAAATTGGGGCATAAACAAGTGGAAGTAAACCTCATGTCATCCTCAGCTCTGGATTTGACCTCTATTTCAGTTTCAATAATTCTGACCCTAACATTTTGATTTCAATGAATAAAGATCAATGGTCAACCAAATTCGAATCCACAAGGACAAAAAGAGATGACGGGATTTCATGGTGAGTTTCCATTTTAAAACATTTAACACAGACAGGTTGACTCTATATTTCTGGTTCTCAGGGCTGCTTTTTTTCATATGTACTGTAGAAATCCTTTTAGATATATATATTTGTGTGTGTGTGTGTGTGTGTGTGTGTGTGTGTGTGGTGTGTGTGTGTGTGTGTGTGTGTGTGTGTGTGTGTGTGTGTGTGTGTGTGTGTGTGTGTGTGTGCTTTCAGTGGAATAAATGGGAACATAATTGTGTGTTGTCGCTGTGAAGGTTTGCAATGTGTGTAAGAGCCTGGGTCATCTCTTCTAATCTTCTGGTCTCTTTGTCTCTCTAACTTAAAGAAAAGATTTCTTTTTTGCGTTATGTTTGTGTGTGCATGTATGTGTGTGTGTGTGTGTGTGTGTGTGTGTGTGTGTGTGTGTGTGTGTGTGTGTGTGTGTGTGTGTGGTATGTCATGAGGTAGTGATTATTTTATATTCACAGGTGGACATTTGTGGTAATGGGTTGTTTAACACATTTTTATGGGAAAATTAAGGCATTTCCAGTGTGTGTGTAACATTTAGAAGAATAGCTGTAACATTAAGAAAAACTGACTTCACACCAAAGCAGTGTTTTACTGACATTAGAAAATGATAAGAGAAAAAAACACACATTTATAAAAAATGTATAATGTTTAAAATGATATGCTGTTCATTAATATATAATAAAGAATAATCACTGTTCAAATGTTATAAAAAGTATAAAATATTTTCAACATGCTGCTACATCCTTGTTGTTAAAACTGATAAACTGCTGATGTATCAGAGAGATCTATATTTAGAAGAGGATTTACAGTGTTTATGTGCCATTTCTTTTTAGCAATTTTGCTATAGTTCCTATAGTTTTGTGCTTTGCAGCAGGAGTTTACATGAGTTTGTATAATGCTGTTGGCTATAACAAGGAATAGATTGGGAGAGAGAGAGAGAGAGAGAGAGAGAGAGAGAGAGAGAGAGAGAGAGAGAGAGAGAGAGAGAGAGAGAGAGAGAGAGAATAAAAGCAGGAGTAAGCCTATAGTAGACAGCCAGTGAACTTTAACACAAAAGCTGCTTTTGAATGCAAAAGAATAAAGGAGTGGAGGTGGAGAGAAGATGTTGTGTTGGTTGTTGTTTTTTCCACTCACCCTTTCTTTCATCCCTTTCACTTTTATAATCTTAGCTGCCAGAGTAAGACCTGAAGAGAGCTCAGCACACGTGTGAACCTGGCCAAAGCGACCCCTATAGAGACAGAAAACACACAGTGCTCATAAAAAATTGGCAAATTAATTTTAAAGTCAAAGCAACATCACAAGAAGCTAGTTGCTGGCTGTGGTGTTGCTGGTAATGTTTTACATCTAAGACGTGTAGATCACATTGACATTGAAAAATATTGTATTAGATTGAAAATACTCTAGAAAACCAGATTAGCTGATGAAAATAAACAGCATGGCCTCAGTGGGCACAAACAAGCCTTCTTGGTACTAACTTATGAGCTTCAAACAGTATATCTTTAAATTATACTTCAAACAGGAAGCAAGTAATTGAAGAAAGATTATCACCAATCAATCAAGCCATATTGAGATAATAAGAATAAACAAAAAATCTAGCTACAGTGGCATAAAAACACAAACCACCATAGATCCTCTTTTGCAACCACACACCTATAAATAACCAATTTAAAGACAAGGTCCTCATGAAAAAAGGTAGTTGAATATCACAGTTTATAATATAATGTACTTGTTCTAAGACATTTAAATACCTTTCTATAGCCAGAAACCTAACGAAACGAACGCTCTGCATAAACCTCTATACCCTGTTTCTCATGTAGATTCCATCCGCCAATGTTTAAAGGTGAAATTGAA
The DNA here is from genome assembly GCF_946808225.1 of Silurus aristotelis. Taxonomy (NCBI): domain Eukaryota; kingdom Metazoa; phylum Chordata; class Actinopteri; order Siluriformes; family Siluridae; genus Silurus; species Silurus aristotelis. Next base: position 11,936,669 of record NC_139582.1, read on the forward strand.
ACAGAAATATGTTCAATCTATGCAATGTTTCTAAAATGTAAATGCTATAAAGCTTAACATAGCATTTACCTTGATATACCTATTTCAAAGGTGGAGTAAAGCTAAAAAAAGGCACACTAAAACGTATGTATAGTCAAGATCTTTCACTGGATATTTTTTTTTTGCTGAAAGCTCACTCAATGTTCCTATCAGCATAAAGTAGAGTGTGAGTCAACAACTGCCCAAAATAAACTCTGTCCATGACGAGTGAGAAACAAGCCCAGCATTTATTTGTGCCCAATTGGAGGGGATTAGTCTTTGTATGCATCCCAGTAATTCAGCTCCATGCTCCTATCTGCCCCTTCGCATGCTATCAGCCTCCCCTTTTCTCCACCCCCTTCTCCTCCCCACGACGCCTACATATCTATCTTTGAGGCCTTTATCTGCATTGCTATTGTCAGTGGACGCAAATGGGTGAATGCCAGGCTGACAGTGTATTGATAGCATGAAACTAAAATTACCCACTGGTGTGGCCTTATCACACACTCAGAGAGTCTAAAGGGGAGGCTCCTAATGTACAGCAACATTAAACAAATATATAGATTGTATTGGATGTGTGAAGGGTTAACTAAATGTGAAAAGATCTTTAGGATTCTTTTAGGATTGAGATACAATGCAGTTGCATATTGGATGCTGCAATGCACAAAATGCAAAATACAACTACAGCCACATCGTCCAACAATAAACAACATACATGATACACACAGGATAAATACATCTCTATGATGTAGAATATGTTTGATAGCAAGCTGAAGGATGGCTGACCTGCACACATGGGACAGGATCAGCTGCTAGATGGTGAAAATGCATGCTTGCAAATTTTTCACAAGTGAGCAAGCAGAGAAGCCGTCACACCTGAGAGCACTTAATCTTTGCGAGTACTGGGAGCTGAGACACACTACAGTATGTACACTTAGCTTGTGAATTGCTTATTTTTAATAGATTCTGAATTAATTTGTCTGTATGCTTGCTATTAAAACACAGTTTAAACATAACATTATAAACAAAAAATGAATGAGGTGTGGATTGCTAGCTGCACAAAGTGACCAGTTTACCTATTCTGGTAGATGTATCAAGCTCAATATGAAGAAAAAAAATCTCTTTCGGCTTCTCCCATTAAGGGTCGCCACAGCAGATCCTCCGCACGTTTGATTTGGCACATGTTTTTGCCTGTTCTAAAGCAACCCTCCCCATTTATCCTGGCTTGGGACCGGCACTTAAAGTGGCTGGGGTTGGTTCTATGTCCGGGGATCGAACCCGGGCCGCGACGGTGAGAGCGCCGCATCCTAACCACTAGACCACAAGGGAACCTATCAAGGTCAATATGAATAAATACCAAAAAAATAAATACTAATCCATAAATAAAGCTGGAAAGAATTGCATTGTTGCATCCTTGAGTGAACTAAATTAACCCAAAATCCTGTTGCAAAATTAACACCAAAAATGTTAAACTAAAAAACAATTGAACTATTTAGGGATGGGTTCCTTTTTTTAGTTGAGTTCCTCTCAAGGTTTGGTCTTCATTCATCTCAGGGAGTTTTCCTTATCACTCTGGCAACATTCCAACATTTTGAATAAAATTATAACCGCATTTCTTCGTTGTGACAGTATTCACTGATAAAAGCACTATATACATAGAAATGTAATTTTATATAATTTATGAATTAAACCTTATAAATTTACCTATATACCCAGTGGCCCCTTTCCCATGATGCTTCCCCTGTAATGCATTACCTGTTTCCAAAACTTTTTGATGCCAGTATTGTCTTTGGTATCTAAAATGCAGCTGAGCGCAATTCAGTTTCAGTAGTTCATTCAAAAAGACAAAAAGTTCAAGGTTGTACTCCTGATTAAGTATGAAGCAGTGTGTCTCAGGTCACTTGCCAAGATTTCAGCAAATGAGTTTCATCTTGCTGTGTTTTCTCTGCATCACAGATGAACACAAGTGAGTCAATTCATGTGGCAGCCGGACAAACCCACATTTCGCAAATGAGCTTCCTTGCTTTGAATCACTTTCCCTCATTCCATTACCCTGCAACAAATTAATCCTCCACTCATCTGTTTATAAAAGACTGACGCAGAACCCAACAGTCTGCTTAATATAACCTGCTGTAACCTGCTCTTTCAGGACAGCTAGTTCACTTTTTCAGTGTAACATGACATATTAAAATATTTAGATGTTGTCGGATGAGTATAAAACCCCACAATAAAATCTGTCTATTCATGAAAAATTTAACATAACAATATGTCCTATAAAAAAAAATGTCCTATGGGGTTTTTTTCCACTTAAATGTTAATAAAACTTTCTTTCTGCTTCATCCGAATTCATAATCCGCATGTTCGATTTGGCACATGTTTTTATGCTGGATGCCCTTCCTAACGCAACCCTCCCTATTTATCCGGGCTTGGGACCAGCACTATAGTGTGCACTGGCGTGTGCAACCCTAATGGCTGGGGTTGGTTCCCTGACCAGGGATCGAACCCGGGCCGCAGCGATGAGAGCTCCGCTCTCCACTTAAACGGTAATGGCAAATATATATCTAAATATATATAAACTATAATATACACATTTTATTAATATATAAAACATAAACATTTAATTCCATACAGTAAACCTCATCATATTAACAATTTAAAAAAAAACTGAAAAAGCTGTTGTGGAGCATTCTTCGTACAAGTTGTCAAATGACTGACCTGTAATTAGAAAATTAATCAACACATTCCTGCCAATCAGAATTTAGATTTCACAGCTTTGCACATTTTATTTGCTCTAAGAAAGAGCACAGTATGATGTATGTAGCTTTTATGTATGTAAACTTTTCATTTTAAAGCTGTTAGAATACTGTTCCATGTCACCATATCAATTATATATATATAAAAAAAATACATTACATAGTCATTTGCTAGCATTGACAAGTTAAATCTGTTACTGTTTTCAAAGCTGAGTAAATAGATCAAAATAACAATTTGTTCTTTAGATTTTTTTATATATGGATTTTTATTTTTAAAATGGTATGCCTCTGTGCTACATCTCTACTAATAATGAATCTGTTAGGGTTAATTAATTGTGCAATTTTCTTATCATTTGTCATTTTACTGTTATCTTCCTCAGTTAATCAATTAATCAAAATTCATCAATTAATTTATCAAACATGTCATATTCATAATTTAAGTTTAATGACTTGCAAAAATGTTACATTTCTAAGATGCATCAATATTCAGCCCCAAAAATAATTAGTTTATACACATAATTAATTCATACACAAACTAATAAAAACAGAAGTGGGAACAGCTGTGAATAAAAACCCGTGAACACAAAGACTAATGACAAGACAGACATAACACCAATAAACACACATGGCAATAAATACAAGAATTGGAAAGTAGAAATGTGCTATTGCTGCAAGCCACCTTGTTTTCCATGAGCTGGCATTCGGCACTCAATGCAAGGAAATTTGAAGATTAGGAAATGTTTAAAATCGCCTTTTAAACAGTTGTTTATAGGCAGTGCACTGTTTTATATTGTTTATTAAACTGACCAGCTCAACCTGTGCCTTCAATGGTCTGGACACACATACACCTTTGAGCCAATCAGAATAGAGGATTCCGACAGACCGTGGTATAAATGTTCCGCAATAAATAAATATATAATATTAGCCAACTATATAATATTTAATTACATTTTCTACAGACTACTTTTTTTTTGTTTACATTTAGAATATGTGATGATTTTTAGATCATATTTGTGAAGAAATGTAGAGAATTTTAAGGTAACACAATTTTTTAAGCACCAATGTAGAAACTTTGAGGGTTCCCTCTGTAGAGTAAGAAATATACTGTACACACATCCACATATTTATGCCATAGACAGGAGAAAAGGCGCTGACCCACTCACCCTCCCAGCAACTTGTTGGGTTCCACACTGTAATAGGAGCCGATGGGAACCTGCTTGGCACTGACAATGCGATGCTCAAAAGGGGCAGGTCGAGGAGGGCAATCATCTGAGCAAAAAAGAAAAGAACACTGATTATGAAACAGCTGACTATGTCTTGGCAAGGTGTGCAAGGTGATGGGTGACATCAGAGACTTTTACTGCAAATAATGGTACAGAACAGTTTTCACATTTACGTCAAGAGCTATGACAGAACCCTGGTGTCGTTACTGTTATAATCACATACAATACCTAATGATCTATTATAAGTTTAGAAGGTACAGCTGCTAACAAAGTGTGACATTTTATATAATTTAACTATAACAGGTTTAAGATTGAGCTCATAGCAGTTACATTTAAACATTCAACAGTCCAAATTTAAGTTTTTTGTTTAATGGCCAATCTTTATATATAAAGTAAATACAAGTAATTTGCACCACATTGCTGTAAAGATTTTTTTCTGATTGCTGGTGATTATTTATTTTCTATAACAGCAGCTCTGAGAGTAGCACAGATGAAATCAGATGTACTTGAGGAACCCATGCCTTATTTTTAGAAACCACTTTTAAAACACTAGGACATTCTTTTTAACTTGTGTGTAAATGTGTGTGTGTGTGTGTGTGTGTGTGTGTGTGTGTGTGTGTGTGTGTGTGTGTGTGTGTGTGGTCTTGAAGTTTAAAATAAATAATTTACAGACTCCAACTTTTAAAGTGCTAAAGACTTTGTCAAATGCTTTATGCGATTTATTTTACATACCAATGATAGGAAACTGTAAATCCAGACTTGTTGATTTTGAATCAGCCTCACTCTCTGGTACAAACCCCTCCACTTCAACATTTATTGAAGGTTTGATTTTGCTCTGGGGTGTATCGGGGTTCTCCAGAACCACATGTACAGTCTCAGTATTGGTTTTCTGGGTGAGCAGTTCGGGTCTTGGCTCATATTCAGCTTCTCTCAGCTGTGGACTTTCCAGAGCAGCTGTCTCCTTCTGTTCCAAGTTTGCCGTGATTGGCAGGTCCGGCTTTGCAGCATGACATGGCTTGGCTTTAGGGACTTCTTTTGTTTTATGCTCACATTCCCTCTTCTGATTTGGCTCCTCTTTTTTAATTAAAGAATCCACAGACAGCAGGAGAGCAACTACAGGAGCATTTGTCTGCTCTAAAGCACTGTGTGTTTCTGAGGTTTTGCTAGAAATACATAATCCAGATAATTAGTTTAATAATCCTTCAACATGGATGTTATCACATTCATACACATTAAAGCTTGGTCTTAAGAACACCATGCAAAATGGCAGAAATCAGCAGGCCATGACCAACGGAGTGAATTGGAACTGCCAATTAGGAAGCAATAAACTGTCAGAAACTCTGTGTTTACTCTGCAGCTGAAATGAGCTATGGCGCTCCTTCACACAGAATATTTTATCGCAATTACTGATAACTACAAGCAGCAGCTCTCAGTCCTGCTCCTTTTTTCATGAACTGCAGCTTTATCATCTCATTAAACATTGGGCAAATCGAGGAAAAATTGGTGTGTTAACACACGTAGGTTGGATATTAAAGGTGTTACCTTTTTAGTGTTCATTTTCCAACTAAAGGCATATTTACACTGCTGGAACCTTTTCAGGAACAAATGAACTTTTTAATGGATTTCTTTTTTTTTTCAGTTAAAATTCCCCAAATTTAAATAAAACTTTATTTCAGAACTGCAGGAACTTATTTTCTTTTTATAAATATTTTCAGGAATTTCTGTTTTTTTTTTTTATCATTTTGAAAAATTCAAAGACTCTTTTAAGAACACTTTTACAAAGGTAGGAGTTAGGAAACAGATAATAATCATATTCTGGATGCAACCAATTATTATGAAAAACACCTTTTCAAGAACTAAGGAACCTTTTCAGGAAATCACAATTTAACCAAAAAAATTAAATATTTTTTTAAAGCTTCTATATAGCTTTATTAACAATCCATGAGAATTGGTTTATCACTAATTTTAGTACTTTAATGTTTTTTTTGGCTCTGGAATCCTTTTCAGGAAACCTAGTCCTTTATATGCCAATGCTTGATTTCAGGAAGCAATTTTAAATACATTTTAATTTGAAGTTCTGCTTGATGATTCAGGACTATGGTTCGGTGTTGGAGAACCTGATGTTTTGAGAAAAACATTCCTGGTTTATGGAAAGGTTCCTGTGATGTAAAAAGAGCAAGGGTTAGCAAGCTACTGAAACTAAAAATGAAACATGCATAGAAGCAGTGTGACATAACAAGAAAGGTTAAGTATTTTTCTACAACTTTTGCTTTACACAATTCTTAGAGCAAAATGAAAAAGCAAGGAACAGGAACTCTGCCAAAGAGTTCTTTTTCAGGAGTGTTTAAAGAAACTCTTTAGTTTCTTAAAATCAAATCATGGCTTTAAACCTCTCATTGAAAAACTTCAAATTAATCTGCCCCAGGTGATGTTTGCCTGGGTGTCTTTAAATCTCATACATCAAAAGAATGAGGCACCTTTACAAAGGACACAAAGGGGCATGAAGAATTCCATTACTACAATTTCACAGAAGCTTCATTTCTATGCTTCATTTTTCATGAAATATTTCCAGTCATCAGAAAGCACACAGACAGTGCCTCTCCAAACAATGCAACCGTACATCACTGTGGAAGTGTGTGTACGTGTGTGTGCAGATATCTTGCATTGAAGTGTATAGGAGGAGCATCTACGTTGAAAAGCGACGCGGGATTTGCATTGAAGTGTAAAGGACGGCCATCTACGTTGAAAAGCGACGCAAAGGGGCTCCCTTCTGCGTCGGATATCTACACCATCCGAGGCAACGTCGATATGTGACTGGCCTGTGTAGGTGTGTGAGTACATTCGTGTACGTGTGTGAGGATCTATGTGTATACTTGTATGTATGTGTGTTCTGTCCTCTGAGGTGATGCTTGTATGAAAGTACTTTAATTATGAACAGGATGTATTTTAGAGAGATAGAGAGAGATACAAAAGAGAAACAAAAAAAAGAGCGAGAGAGAGAGAGAGAGAGAGAGAGAGAGAGAGAGAGAGAGAGAGAGAGAGAGAGAGAGAGAGAGAGAAGAAAGAGCTACCACCTAAGAGTTGTCTCGCTTTTAAAATCATTTACTCTGTCAAACTCATGGCAACATGTGGCTTTTTTTTTCCATTTAGTAGCACATGCTTTAACCTTCATCCTCTAATGACTAGGGCACAAACTATGGGGTAAAAAGAAACAGCTATTTCAAATGACAGCAGCACAATGCTGAATCTTTCATTAGTATGTGTTTGGCGCCAGCATGAGAGACAGTGGAATGATAGATCAGTCAGAATCATATAGATACAGGTCTTGCGTTTCAACTAATGTTCACAACAAACATTAAGCATGGGGGAAAAATGTATCTTAGTAATCTCAGAGACCTTGTCTGTGGCAGAGTTTCTCAGTTCTTAGATTTCAATAGCTGCTTGTCTCCTTCTACAAACACAATTGTCTCTGGAATTTCACTTCCAAACATCTGGCAGTTTAGCAGGTGAAAACACATGGTTGATGAGATTTAGACTGGATCAAAGTGACTAGAGTACAGAGTACTCTTTCTCTCTACAACCATGCTGAGCAGAAAAGCATTGCAGAAAAATAATACATCAGGCTCAAATGCTAAGTGATGTATTTCCAAAATTCATTCTTATTTCAACAATGACCAAATCTAATGATAAAAACATGTTAACCGTTTGTAGTGAGTAGGGTGCTACTCTTACATTTAATGATGTAGTTAATGCTAAAAGGAAAAACAGAGTATGTGGTTATGGCACACAGCAGAAAGTCCTGTTAGTGAGTGTTTAAGTTAAAGCACCATTTTACACATTCCTAAATCCTATCTGGGAGAAAATGTCATTAACTCTGTTCTTTCGTTCCTGACTGAACACACGAAGGAATCGATTAGTTAAACTGAGTGTGTCAGATTATTCAGTGAGGTAAAACTCAAATCCCTGCAACACTGGTGTTTAGTAGAATAAGTTCCACAAGACTGAATCGTTTAGATGTTACAGGCTCACCTCTCAAGCAGAGGAGCTGCAGTCACAGTCAATGTTTCTGCAGACTTATGATCTTTACTAACTTCAGGAGCTTCGGACTCACTCTGGCTCTCAGGAGAAAAGGCCTGGACTCGCCCTGGCTCTCTGCTCTTCAGCGTCACCTCTTTTGGCCTCCGCTGGGATTTAGAAACTGGAACTTTTGTTGTCACAGCGGGAGAGGAAATGAGGGCTGGAGACTTAATTTTATGCTCTTGATGCTTGTATGTGACTAAAGAAGAGAAAGTGCCATCAGTAAATTAATTTAAAATGAACAAATAATACATAACATCATTATAATAAAATATTCTATATATATATATATGATATATGGTATATATATATGGAGGGAATATATATATATATATATATATATATATATATATATATATATATATATATATATATATATATATATATATATATATATATATATATACATATATATATATATATATATATATATATATATATATATATATTAGGGCTGTTAACACAAATTAATTTCAACGGCACTAATTTTATTTACCCACGATTAATACAGCACCATTTTTGTTTGACCATTTTTATTAAAAAAATAAATACACAAATATAAAAGACCTGAAATTAAAACCCTCAATGCAACACACATTTATTCATGACGTCATTTGTTTACTGAAATATAAAAAATAAAATAAAAAAAACTCCAACGAAATTTTTTAAATCACTAAACACGTTTTACTGATGCACCAAGTCTCAAATCAAGCATTAAAATACACCATGATGCACGCATCTGGCAATTAAATTTGGCCATGTGGAAACATAGCAAAAGTTCCGTTTGGTGTCCTGAAGATTTACATAATTTAAAACACCATAATTACTTTCAAATATTTTCTATAATATTTTGTCTTCATGCTCTATGCTTCACTAATAATAAACATACATTTTCATAAAGCATCCATATTTGTCCATGCCCATGCAATTGATTGATAATATATATATATATATATATATATATATATATATATATATATATATATATATATATATATATATATATATATATATATATATATACAGTGAGGAAAATAAGTATTTGAACACCCTGCTATTTTACAAGTTCTCCCACTTAGAAATCATTGAGGGGTCTGAAATTGTCATCGTAGGTGCATGTCCACTGTGAGAGACATAATCTATAAAAAAAATCCACAAATCAGAAATGTATGATTTTTAAACTATTTATTTGTATGATACAGCTGCAAATAAGTATTTGAACACCTGTCTATAAGCTAGAATTCTGACCCTCAAAGACCTGTTAGTCTGCCTTTAAAATGACCACCTCCACTACATTTATTATCCTAAATTAGATGCACCTGTTTGAGGTCGTTAGCTGCATAAAGACACCTGTCCACCCCATACAATCAGTAAGAATCCAACTACTAACATGGCCAAGACCAAAGAGCTGTCCAAAGACACTAGGGACAAAATTGTACACCTCCACAAGCCTGGAAAGGGCTACGGGGAAATTGCCAAGCAGCTTGGTGAAAAAAGGTCCACTGTTGGAGCAATCATTAGAAAATAGAAGAAGCTAAACATGACTGTCAATCTCCCTTGGACTGGGGCTTCATGCAAGATCTCACCTCGATGGGTCTCAATGATCCTAAGGAAGGTGGGAAATCAGCCCAGAACTACATGGGAGAAGCTGGTCAATGACCTGAAAAGAGCTGGGACCACCGTTTCCAAGGTCACTGTTGGTAATACACTAAGACGTCATGGTTTAAAATCATTCATGGCACGGAAGGTTCCACCTGCTTAAACCAGCACATGTCCAGGCACGTCTTTAGTTTACCAATGACCATTTGGATGATCCAGAGGAGTCATGGGAGAAAGTCATGTGGTCAGATGAGACCAAAATAGAACTTTTGGGTCATAATTCCACTAAACGTGTTTGGAGGAAGAAGAATGACGAGTACCATCCCAAGAACACCATCCCTACTGTGAAGCATGGGGGTGGTAGCATCATGCTTTGGGGGTGTTTTTCTGCACATGGGACAGGGCGACTGCACTGTATTAAGGAGAGGATGACCGGGGCCATGTATTGCGAGATTTTGGGGAACTTCCTTCCCTCAGTTAGAGCATTGAAGATGGGTCGAGGCTGGGTCTTCCAACATGACAATGACCCGAAGCACACAGCCAGGATAACCAAGGAGTGGCTCTGTAAGAAGCATATCAAGGTTCTGGCGTGGCCTAGCCAGTCTCCAGACCTAAATCTAATAGAGAATCTTTGGAGGGAGCTCAAACTCTGTGTTTCTCAGCGACAGGCCAGAAACCTGACTGATCTAGAGAAGATCTGTGTGGAGGAGTGGGCCAAAATCCCTCCTGCAGTGTGTGCAAACCTGGTGAAAAACTACAGGAAACGTTTGACCTCTGTAATTGCAAACAAAGGCTACTGTACCAAATATTAACATTGACTTTCTCAGGTGTTCAAATACTTATTTGTAGCTGTATCATACAAATAAATAGTTAAAAAAATCATATATTGTGATTTCTGGATTATTTTTTTTTAGATTATGTCTCTCACAGTGGACATGCACCTACGATGACAATTTCAGACCCCTCCATGATTTCTAAGTGGGAGAACTTGCAAAATAACAGGGTGTTCAAATACTTATTTTTCTCACTGTATATATATATATGTAATCTGGTTATTGTAATGACCATAAGCCTGTTTTTTTTTTTTTTTTTACAAAATTCGCTACAGGCACTGATTTACATTTATAACATACGATACATTCAATTCACGTTACCATCATACTCACTACAACATTAATTTTAAAGGTGGAGCTGTTACAATTATTAGCTTTGTTGTTATATGTGCTGCTGATTGCTTTAATTATTATTAAACATAAAATTATTATTATTATAAAATTATAAGACTGTGAGCATCATGTGAGTGGAAATTAATCTGACTTGAATAACCTTCAGTATCTGTCAGATCTTATAACGCAATTTTATTTTAGATGTTTATGTTATGTTTTTTCTCCCTGTGTCAGTGCTATCCAGTCTCCCAGTTTTCCAGGTGTCACGTGTCACATGACAAATTCTAACCTTTTAGCGAACCAGCATTGCATGCAAAGATTCCCACTGCATTTCTTTTCACGCATTATCACTTGGCAACTTGGTGCACATGGAGAGAAGTATTGAAAGTGTTCTGTACAGGACCTGACTGATAATGTAGAACACTGCTTTGGAGAAACCATGGTACCGAATTCTTATTATAAAATACAAAAAAGTATTAAGGTGATAAACTTTTTATCAAGGTTAATTTGTCAGTAACAGTCCTTAACTTTGTGATTCAGAACCGAAGGCTTTGAAAAGATTAATTAAATAGCAATTAAGGGCCATATTTAAAGTTTGCAAATTTGTTTAAAAGATTTAATATTATTAAGGCTGGAAATGTTTATTATATCATGAGATTGGCATATAACCTCTGTGTAGTTCATGACTTTAATATTTTTTTAAAGCATTTAAAAACAGGGTTATTTTAAACGCAAGCACTCACCTTTAAACCCAGGAAAAATCTGTTTATCATAAAAATTTAATTTTTCTCAAATTAGGTCTGCATATACACACACACACACACACACACACACACACACACACACACACACACACAAATATATATAAAATTATAGCCTCCAACTGGATAAAAAAAAAATTATTTTACTTCATAATGTGAACAATACAGCCTAAAAAAAGAATTTTTTATTATCAACACATCTTGCTTTCAACCCAAAGAATTTGAAAGCTTGGTTGAAATGCATGTCTTACAAATTGATGATGAAGCTCTGCCTCTAAAAACGCTGATAACACAACAGACTTTGGTGAGAGACTCGATCTCTTACCTGCAGGTTGCTCATTAATTTCCTCTGGAACCTGAGTTCCTGTGTGACAGAAAGAGCCTTTGGCCTTTGTGGCATCATCTGATGTATTTTTCTGTGGGAGAGAAAGAAACAGTAAAGGTGTGACAGATTGCTTTTGGATGAAATGAAGAACCTGCTGCCGCATTTCTGGTTTAAAGCCATGGTGGCACTGTGATTTTCTTTTCCCCCTTAGGTAAAAAGAAAAACATACATTATATGGATCTTCACCTATTGTCTATCTGTTATCATTTAAAATAAAAATGACCCTGGAGGCATTTGTTTATTATTATCTGTATGAAAGATGTCATAAATGGCTCCAACTAATCAAACAATAAATACACAGCAAGAGGAAAATCAACAAATTCAGCTATTCTGATTGGTCTGCAGTGTTTGTACCAATGTAAATCAGAAAATAATATATTCTATAACATTGTGACTCAAAATGCGACCACTTAAAAATTAAGTGAATAACATGAATTATCTCATTATAGTGCCATATGTTTGGGTATGTGTAAACAGTCAGTTCTCAAAGTTGATGTGTTGGAAATAGAAAAAATTAATAAGGACTTCAGTGATGTTGACAAAGATTTAATTCAGATGGATAGATAACTAAGACAGAGTATCTCCAAAGTGGCAGGTGTTGTGGAATGTCCTTTTTTGCGGTGGTTAGTATTACCAAAAGTGATCCCACACAACAGCTACTGTAGAAAAAATTCTGAAAATGTTCATGCTGGCTCTGATAGACAGATTTCAGAACACATAGTGCATGTGGGCCTGAGTAGATGCAGAGAGGTCAGAGTGCCCATGCTGACCTCTGTCTACCACTAAAAGCACTCCAAATTGGGCATGTAAGCATCAGAATTAGACCATGGAGCGATGGAATAAGGTGGCATGGTCCGATGAATCAAACCATGGGAACTATGGGGAAATTGTTGGTCTAGAGGATGCAGTGTGATGCTCTGGGCAATTTCCTGCTATGAAATTGTGGGGCCGTTACATTTATGTGGATGTTACTTCCTACCACCTACCAAAAGACTGAGCAAGCACACCCCTTTGTTGCAAACATATTCCTTACTGGTGGCCTCTTTCAGCAGGATAATGTGTGTTGCCACAAAGCATTCTGATCAAGCATCTGTGAAATGTGTTGAACAAACAAGTTTGATCCATTGAGGCTCCAAACTACAAATTATGTTGAGGACTTAAAGGATCTGCCAATGTATTGGTGCCTGGCAGGACACCTTCAGAGGTCTTGTGGAGTAATTGCATGGCAAATAGGGACCTACACAGTATAAGGCAGTTGGTTGTAATGTTATGTTTGGTACTGCAGGTCTCTCGATTATTGGTTATATGTATAGTGCTCCTTCTTTCAGAAGTTGAGCCTTAAAAACAACAAAAAGGTACTTTTTCAAATCTTTTTTTCCTTTCAAAAGCATAGACTGGACTAGGAGAACTGCAAATTATGTGCTGTCACAGTTCCCAGTCACATTCCTACATAATTTTTCCCTGAGTGTTCATAGCATTCTCCAGGCCTGGCTTGTCACACACTTCACTTAACAATGTGGTTACGCTGTCTGACCACAGATCAGGCAATTAAACCAAAGTATTTTGCCTTTCTATTGCAGAGAAAGTGGAGCATGTAGAGAGGAACTGATACATCTTTTTAAAACTGATGTACATTTAGAAACACAACTGCAAGAAACTTTCTTGTTTTGTTTTGGAAATTAGAATCTCAGAATTTGTGGGAAACATTTTAAGCAACAAAACAAGTATGTTACATCAGACACTAAATTTTGTACCAAATGAAACACCCAAAGCGCTGCTGTTATAGGAAAATATTTAATGGTATGGTAGATTGAGGAAGCTGGTTTCTGTTTACAGAATATAACAGCATATCCCAAGTTTTCTATTACTCTTTATTTTTTTACAGTAACTGACAACATTACTTTTTGATTTATTAAATAATGACACAATAACATATTATAAAGAATCATATAGAATTGAAGACCAAACACTGCTGTGTCTGGTAGTATCTTGTCATAACATACATGTTACTAGGGTTTAAGTTTTGTTGGGGTTTTTTTGCAATTACTAGACAATTTCCATACCTTTCAGTACAGAAAAAAAAAGCTAGAAAGGAAAAGAAAGTACAACAATGGTTTCATGGTTTATCTTTAGAGACTTTTAATCCAGGTCAAGTGTCCTTGCAATGGCATATGAAACATGAAACTTCTCTGTGCTCATACTGGTGACTCAGAAAACATGTTCCAATGGAACGTGGACTTTGTTTACTAAATGTCAAGAATTAAGCAACAAGGCTGTAAGTTCAATATACTAACATAAGATATAATAAACAACACAGATTTTGTCTCAGGTATAATTCTTTCATAAAATGTATTAACATTCAGACAGCTACTCAGGTAACAAATACAAACAACCCAGACAAAAGCCCTCTTTATGCCCAGAAGCTCACTAACCTCATCCTCTGATGTGTTTAGAAGACCTTGCTTCCTCCAAGGCACGACACCACTGAGAATGAACTCTACTATCTTTGAGCTGCGAAAAACTTCGCCCACGTACCCGAAAACTTTATCCAGGGTGGACACTGAACTTTCTATTCCCTCAATTTTTTTTCTCTGCCGCTGGCCTTCTTGTTTCAAGTTCATCAGAAGGGCCACCGTTTCTTCACAAAGGGATCTGACCTCTGAAATCACACCTGAGTCACTCATGTCTTGATCTTTATCAAGAGGTTTCATGAAAGATTGTCCCAGAGTTTTTTCTTGTCTGAATTGTTCAAAGTTTTTCTCCAACGCACCTATTCCTTGGCATACTGATTCTAATTTCTGGAGCATTAAACTCTGTGTATTTGTGATCTGTTCAACTCTTCCTTCCAGGAGGATTATTTTCTTTTCAATGTGACCAAGATTTCCCAAAAGAGTTGAACTGGCCTTCTTTGGTGTCCCAGATACTGCTCCAGAGTTGTCCAGCTTGGCACCTTCATACATCTTGGCAATGCAGGTGGCCAGAGTCACCGGTTTACTCATGATTGGAGTAAAACACAGTTAGAATAACAGCTCAGGGGAAAGACAAAAATGCAGGAGAAGGAAGTGCCACTAATCCATGGGGCACAGAGACCAAAAGTTATCAGAAATGCTATTTCAGTCCCTCCTATCTTACTCCTCATAAGGCTTCTCTTTGGTGCTGTTGTGCCTCCCACTGAAACAAGCAGCTCGTCCAGAATGGTGTCAGTATGCACCAGAGACATGACACCACTTAAATAAACACCTCCACTCTGGTATCTTATCGCCACACTTCTATTTTTCCGCCCCCTTTTCTGTTCCACTCTATTGAGCTCGCTCTGTTCAGGCGCTTTTATATAGGGCCCAGAGCTGCCAAAGTTCCAGCAGTCCCTTGACGTCACTAAAACATTTAAATTTAACATGACAGATGCTATTGACAAGGAATGGTATTTTAGGAATGGGCATTAAAATTATAAAATGTAAAGTAGAACAGAATCATTTGGAATTATTATGCAGGTCTGTCTAAATCGGGTTAGTGGTTTTCCCTTGACAAATCTGTCTTATAATTTGCTATGACTTTGGGTTGACTCTTACTGTAAAAATAAATCCCTCGGGACATGGGTATGAAGATTATTCGCAAACTGGAATGTCAAATGTGTTCTCTCTTCAATCAAAGAATTTAATCATGCTGCCTCCTGCCAGGAAAACATTGTTAGAGAAAGAAAAAAAACAACTGATACCTGATACAGGGGCTTTCTTTTATTTTCACTAAAATAGAGGCAGAAAATAACTGGACAGAAGCATGGATTCTTGTCATTGTGTTTGCACAATACAGAACACATTTTGTGAAATGAAATAGTGCAGAATGTTCCTGAGAGGCAAAGCAGTTTTAGGTTTCATGTCTCTAGTCAGTTATCATTAGATTGAAGTTTGAATCCTGGAGATGCCACAAAATGGTACCAAAAAATAGAGAGAATATTCATTCTGTCTAGATGAAAAGGACAAGACGTCTTGACAATCACAATGCTGTCAGTTCATGTATACATTATAGGCCAGTAGAGCAACAGTTTAAAATTTTCAATGGCTTTTTGTGTCTTGAAGTACATATTTTACTTTTACCATCTGCTGTTTTGTGATTCATCCGCTGATCTTTTATTCAGATCTCTGGAAAAAAGGCCAGTACCAAACCTCAGAATCTGGTCCAAAATCATGTCCAAAATCATGACTCAAAAATCAAGTACTCAATAACAAATATTCCACAACATATATAAAGCATGTATGTAATATGATAACATGCATGTGCTGTCACTAAAAGATTACATTGCACTTAATAACAAATAGAGAACAAAAAAATCAGTACAGTAAAGAATATCTTTTGTTTTTATTCTATAAGCATTTTACATTGTTACACTGCTTTATTTTTACCAATGAACCAATTTATGTATTGTTCACTACAGTTATTTTACAAACACTGCCTACATGCTGTATACTATACAGTAGATATACCCTGTGTAAAAGAATAAGAATTTATCACTTGCATTCATATAAACCCTGGATTACATTGATATTATTATGCTATTGCAGCTACCTCAAAATAGCCATAATCCATAAGGACATGGCATCCCAGGATTAATTAAATTAAATTAATTTAACTAAATGAACATGGAAAACATTTGCTTTTCTCAGTATCACACAAGCTGATGGGCCATGCAAGTCAAGAGTTTTTTCCAGGAATAAGAAAAAGTTAGTTGAACATATGTTCAGCCGACCCAACCCACATTCGTTTCATTTTCTAAAGACGAAGCTAAAGTCAATTGAAACAGGAAGTGCAAAATTTTGCATAAGAAGCAGAGGATCAAGTAAAATGTTGTGTTATTTAGGATTTTTTCCCTCAATTTAAATATTTTAATTAAATTAATATTAATTATATTAAAATGATTTGAGCATTGATTAAATGATTGAATGATTGAATGATTAAAGCCATTTGAATGCAAAAACTTTTCACTGCGTTTAAATGAATATTATTTGATTAGATTGATGTGCATTATAGCTATAACTATAAAAAGAAAAATATAAAAACCTTAATTATCCTCAACTGTGACCTTCACAATAGATTATAAGACAATTTCAGATCTCTGGTTGCCCCTGAACACCACCAGGCTATTTTTTGTAAATAGTGCTGTTGTAAATTGTCTCAATATCCAATTCAAACTGTGTACAGAATGTACAAAATAATCTGACTCTTGAAAAAAAAAATCTGATTTCAGATAAAGTAATAAAAAAAATTATTTCATTAAATTTATATCCAAAGTACTTCCAATATAATTGTGAAACCTCCACATGGATTTCACAACATGGAAAGTACATAAATAACAGCAATAGTTAAGGACCTGCTTCCAGACTGTATGGAATCATCTGTCACAACCATGGTATTTAAAGCATAGTATACATACAACAGTGCAGGGGGTTAATAAGCGTTTGTACACACTCATGTGTCAGATGTAAGCAAGTGGGCTTTATTTATAAATCCTTCCCCACCGAGAGTATAGTTTTCCACCCTGAACTGGTGCCAGATCCCGAGCATTCTCTTTAGATGCATGTTATGTAATGAACAAGCAGTGGAAAGGTACAAGCTAGATGCTTTCATTTATGCTAGAATGTGACTCCATCG
This sequence comes from Silurus aristotelis, assembly GCF_946808225.1. NCBI lineage: Eukaryota > Metazoa > Chordata > Actinopteri > Siluriformes > Siluridae > Silurus > Silurus aristotelis. The sequence continues at coordinate 11,954,297 of NC_139582.1, forward strand.
AGACCTTTCCACAGAGAGCATTTATAGTGGCTGGAATTCATCGTTACCAGTAGGTGTTAACTCAATTTCCCAATTCGCACATGGTACACGAGTGTTTTCGGGGCATGGAGGATATCAGGCAGGCAGCGACTCAGCTCATAAATGAATATTTTCTCACTTCAGCTGTGACTGTCCACACATTTACATGTGATGAAGGAGACTATGAATAGGAAAAAGAAGCGTTGACATCTCTTCATTCTGCCCAGAGAAATAAGTTTAAACCCTAAAATAAAGTCATTGTATACAAAAAATTTATGAAACTATATATTTTCTTATATTGTATTTGGTCTCTTGTTGAACACCCAATTAGATTTACATCCAGAAAATGTTCTGCTCTGCTTAGCTACAGTTTTAAGCTGGTAAGGCATAATGATTCAGGTAACTTGAATAGTCACAACATTTTAAAGGGACAGAATCAGCTGGAAAGAAAGAAACAAAACAATTTAACCTTTGACCTTTGATCACATTGACTTTCAAAGCAATAAAACTATAAGGCTGCCAGACAACAGGTGGAATTGCGAATGCAGACCTAGTAAAAATACTACTAATTTTAATATAGCATGTGACAATGCTTTAAACATGTCATTTTATTGCTCTTGAGCATGGGTTATAGATCTACTTAAGCCTTATATAAGCTGTTCATGACAACTGACCTAACCCTGAATAAACGTTTATAGCCTTGTTTACAATTTCAATGTCAAATTTACATTCGCATGTAGTTCTACCTAGGAATATATACGCAATTGTATTATACAAATGCATACAACGAGTGTTGTGTATCCTTTGATAGACCTCTGTATATATCCATTAATACTTACATCAATGTAATAACACCACCATTACAGATTGACATATAATGTTGCTTATTTTTATCTGAATGATTTTTAGTAAGACTAGTTGCCAAATTTAAATGTAAAGTTACAACAGTGCTATAACACACTATTAATTACAGTTATGTATATATTAAAATAAGGCATAATTGCTACCATTAATTTGTTTACAATGGCACATGACTATTTTGTGACTCTGACAAATCAACAAATTATAACATTCTTATGTAAATTGATTTAAAGTTTGGATGAAGATGTAACGTGACTTTATGTAAAATTAAATCTGGCCCTGGATTCAGATGTTATCAAAATGAATGAATGCAGGCTTTATGGGAAGCCTGCCTATATGTTTCTGTAGGGTTTCATTTTGGCAGAAAATGTTATGTAGCCCTATGAATACTTAAGTAAAGAATTAAGAATAGAATACAGCTATACAGTAAAACCTGCTTTGTGAGGTTTTATACTAATGAGGATCAACATGGTGTCCATTGTAAGCAACATATTTCTAAAATAAACTGACATTCCTAGCAGAGAGAATGCATTACGTTCATGCATTATGCAAAAGGTCAGTCATGTGCGGTATCTCGTGAATGCATTATAATCAAAAGTACAAATGACTAGTGTGAAAGTTCATATCTTGTCACAGCCATTTGCACTCCAAACTTTGCTCTAACGATATGCTGTGAGTCAAACGGAGGAGATTTTCCATGTCCTGGAGGACGTGAACCATGTCCCACTGTTTGTACATAGCAACATTTAGCCTTGACCTATGTGAGGTGACGGTTTGTACTGCCTTCTCTGTTTACAAAGGTCTTCTGTCCATCCAGAGATCTTTGACATGACAGGACACTGCAGCAGAGCTCACACTCAGTGGAATGTGCTCCTCCAGGACCTGAGCTTCAGATCAATTTACTAATTACATTTCACTTGTCATTGCTAGCATTTTGGTCTTGCTATTAAGTTGCATAAAAAAATTATCCTTAGTAACAATGAATCATTTTAGGATAAAGTTGCTTGCTGATTCCAAGATCATTCTCCTAAAAGGAGATTTACTCATCCATGTGAAAATATATATGAGGATGATTCATAGCTCAAGATTGATGGGAAAAAAAATAATACTAAAAATAACACTTTAAATGACAGTTAAAGCAAAAGCACCAGTCTGAATATCATAATCCTCTCTCCTACTGTGGCTTTCGCATGACGCAGCATCTTAAAAATGTCAATAATCTGCCTGAAATTGAACTTTTTCATTAACGATCTAACCGCAAAACAAAAGAAGAGCTTTGTTAGTGTTCCTCTCTATTCCCAATGCCAGTTTGTTATTTAAATGCAAATCCCGATGTTTCACAGCCCTCCTTTTTGCATATATGTGAATTCACACAGTGTAGTACCTGAATTCCTCAAAATAACCGCGCACTCTCTTATAAAGCTCTGCCATTATCTGGTGCTAAAAGACTCCATGTGCATGAAACACAGTAAGTACTCGATGCCATCATGCAAATTATATTAAAATAGAAAATAGATTGCATTCAGTTACCGTGAATTTGCGGATGTAGTCGGACACGCTGAACCCACTGGTGCTGAGAAGCAGAGATTTATAAAGTGATGTCCCCATGTCTTAATGTTTTTTACTGAAGTTCACAACATCTGGATTCTCAGGGGCCACAATGGTTGTGGACCCCGTAAAGGAGTTCTATCTTCCTAGCCCAGTTCCCCTTTGTCTGTTTGCAGCTCTTCTGACACAAGAGTCCCTTCAGTTTGGCACCAGGCCCAAAACACTTCCTGCACAAAGATAACAGCTGCCTGAGATTAGTATGGTATGCTGGAATTGTCAGGGTACTGTTTAGTTAGCGGGGTACAGATTTGTTTTTATACATTGGAACTGTCCCTAGAGAAGGTTTGTGTGTTGTCTCCACTATTATATCAGAGGGCAGAATAGGAAAGACAGGGACACTCTAGTCCTGAATACAGATAGAGTGACTGGATGTTTTTTCATAGGTTTCTCTCCTGGTGTGTCAGTAGCACTGCAGTGTGGAGGCATCAGCTTCTTATGGACAGATCTGAGAATTTTTTATATTGATATGGTTGCTTGTGTTTTATATATCCTTGAAACTCAAACTCCCTCAGATGTCTTTCATTATAAAAGCTTCGTGCAAAGTTCAAATATTTATTTCGCGATGTTGGTCAACATGCTGTGATATGTGATGCATCAGACTCACATATCAGATAACAACACAGATACAGTCATTAGAGGGGACGACGTTCTGACTAACATTTAATGCTTCTTTTTCTCCTTCTTCTAGCTTTTCCTCTTTTTCATATACGTGTATACAGTAAGTGCTTTATCCTGGTCAGGTCTGTGGTCAACCTGGAGTCTGTGCCAGGAACACAATAAACACAAGACAGAAAAGGACATGACCTGGTTGGGATGACAAAACAGTGCAATCAGAACATCCAAAAGACCGAGCGTGTAAATGTCTTTATTGTGCCCTGTAAAGGCGCTCCATCATTTATCATTTTTTCGCAATCTTCATTTTCACAAATTATGGTTGTGTTTTGCAAATATTTCAATGTATGAATCTTCTCAATTATTGAATTTAAATATTTAAGCACAAAAAATTTTTCTTTTCTTTCTCAAAAAGAAAGAGAAAGTGTATCAATGATTCTTGGCATGGTTAACAGGTCTAGCTTTTATAATATACTGTATCTTTTGCCTACACCCATTTTGAAAAGAAAAACCCTCTTGTATAGATCTATATTCAGAAACCTGTAGGCTAGAATGTCAGTTTGCTCTCACAAGAGGTGGAGTTTTCTGAGTACACAGTCAACATGTTTAACAGTTGTTAAAAGATATCTCCTTGTCTTGACTACTGGTGGTTTAAGGCTTGCATGGATGTGATAAGAACTGTCACCAAAAATAGCAAAAGCGATTTGCCCTTAAAATATTGCTGGGCACTTCTTTTTGAAAAACAGGTACACTGGAGCAGCAGTATGCTTTCCAGGTGTACCACAATCACATTTTCAGGGATCATATACAACAGGGAGCTAATCTTGCACATGATTATGTAATGATGAGGATTACATCGTGGGTTGTAGAGGACAAATGAGCGATTAGAGTTCTTATTATGGCTGAAGATGCAGGACTGTACCTTATAACAGAGCAAAACTGAGGTTGTAGAAAAATACTAGAAGAAACAATATGCACAGTATTTGCAAAGGAGAGAAAAATTGGGCTGGTTGGTGATAGATTGAGGAGAATGGATATAAAGTTATTTAAAAATGTATTGCAGAAAGAGGGGAGCTTTCAGTCGCATAATGCAGTTACACCTTCAATTCACCTTCATGAGTGATTTGTCTGAAAGCAAAGTGGCTTTCAGTGACTCGTTCTTTCTGACTGTTTATGAGGCTGTGCGCCAATGATGGACTAATATCAGTACACACACATGAAAAAAATTTATTTGCTTGGGTAAAAAATGACCCAAGCAACAAATGCTTAATATTGATTTATCTAAATATATTCAAAGCATATGATTATATCATAGGTAGCCTATGCTCTTTTTCAGATAAGCTTCAGACAGAAGTAATAAACATACAAGGCTCTTGCATACAACATTTATTAAACAAATTCTCGGGTGAATTTTCCAGAGATAAACTGTAAGATTTGACTGCCATCTAGTGGGTACAAACATGTCTCTCATTAGAGATCACTGAATAGCTGTACTGCATTGTACAATACGGAAAGTTAAGCAGATCCTGCCCTCAAATACAGTTTCGAAATAGATAAAAATACAGAAATTTAACTTAAATAAATACCTTGTTATTATATGAATTGTTTTGAACAAAATGCCCTATTACCCCGAAATGTACACAATCAAGAAATCATGTATTATTGAATGCATATTTATTATATGTATCGTCAAAATCCAACCAAAAATGTAAACACTTAACTGATATAAATGTATTTTCAAAGTTGTAGTTCAGGGAAAATTATAGTACAATGACAAACAATCCAGTTCATTGTACAATATAATGCAGCTATTCAGTGATCTCTAATGAGAAACATGAAGCTGGTCCTTATTTTTCAAGTTCTTCCAATTGGCATTTTCTCCCCAAAATCAAAGGACCTCAGGCCTCGGTTTGGGCATTTCTGACATATAAGCAACATACATAAACACAGCTATATACGTACACGTAAAGAGTTATTTGCTCTTAAATGTCGTATCAGGTTGGAGTTCTAGTTTATATTATTAATATCCCACATAACTACAGAATGCTCATATTATAAAGCTGGCCAGTGTTAGTAGTGTATATTGATGCTTATTAATATATGAATGAAAAGATCTTTTCTGAAATCTTATCAGGTTGGCTCATGTTAGCCAACTGATTAAGATTTATTTTGGTAACTGAATTGGGATAGCTGGACCTATGTTAGTTGGCAGGGGTTAGTTTATATAATTTGTTAAACATGTGATCTAAAGATTTTGTAAAAATCGTTTGGGGTGTCTTACTGAGTAAATTACAAACTTTTTCAGGTTAGATCATATATATGCATGATCTTTTTCGGTTTGGTGTTTTAAAAACTCCTGTGCTGAGCAAATAAACTAGCAAACTCATTTCCAATAGTTCTGAACATATATCATATAGATTGTGTTAAGTTATGCTGGAGTTTTTAAACAGCACATTTTAAAATGTATTGCTATATTCATAAAGAACTGTCAAATGACCTTAGTTTTAATTAAATCAGCTTGATTTATTATCCATGCTAAGATAGGTGTGTGTATGTGTGTGTTATCTGCCTCATCCCCAGGGCCCAGAGCAGGAGAATGCGCATTATTCATACAGATGATTCTCTGGAGCAAAGCCATGAATTTAAATCAGAGCATTTCCGGCTAAAATATACACATGGACCAAAGTGTGTCACGTCATCCCGGGAAATATTTCCCATGAGTCAGGTTTGAGGGTTTCAGTTATTACAATTAATGTGTGAGGTAGATGCTCATATTTTCCCTATCTCCCAATGCAGAGGCTTTATATTTTATAACAATAAAATCTAAAATACCAAATCTATGATTTATTTATCACAGTGATGATCAATATTTACATACGGATGTAAATGCTAGACCTTCTCATGCACAGGACTTCTCTTCATAGCAGGTAAGAAGTGAAATAAGAAATAGTGGAAGCAGGATAGCCATAAAATAAATAAATAAATTAATTAATTAATTAATCCATCCATCCATCCATATGTATTTTTAACACCAATTTAGGTACATATACAGTCTCTATTATGAATATGACTTTTGAAAATAAAGATCATCAGAGAAGTTTAAATTTGAATGGACATACATAACAAAAATGCTAACACTGCAAATAAAAACAATATTGTTATATTAGAACTGGAATAGAAAAGAAGGGTTAAGAGTGCAGACTTTGTAACGGCTGTCTCTCAGCTCCTGCTGTGCTTTTGATGGATGTGACAGCCATATGCAAATAAAGGGTGCTGAAAAACATGTTTGAATTGCTCTTTTTTAAAGTACTTTTTGCATTATATAACAGTATGCTACATTTAATTTTTAGTCATGGGGACCAAATTTCCTTACAAGGTAAAACGGTCAGATATTTTATCTGGCAAGATATAAAACATACACACACACACAATGAATTGACTCATGTTGGAAAATCCCTTATTCCAACCCTCATTGACTCAAGTGTTTTATGAAAACAGAGATTATCTTAATTTAATAGTGACTGATGTTAGATGTAATACGTATTATTTGAAATTCAAATTGTAGTGTACATCTTTGCCTCTTGCTGTTACATGTACTCTTTTCCCTAAACATCTTTAGACAAATGATTAATGCAGAAGTAAGTGTAATTATATACTATAGATATACATCATATTTTATAATTCTGAGAGGTGCACCGAGGTTTCCCGCCCTACAGCTCCACAGTCATTACTTTGATCCTTGGCTCAGGTTTCTCTCTGTGTGAAGTTTTGTAAATGTTTCCCTTACAGGGTGTATTCCTGCCTCACCCCATGTTTTCCTACACAACCCAGACCAGGATAAAGCACTTACAGACGATGACTGAATAAAGAATTTTCCATAAAAATACTTTAAGTGCAAAAATATGGTTTCGTTTAAATACATATATATAAAAGTTTGTGCATTCATGACACACCCATATGTACTTGTTATATAATAATAAGCTCTATTCTTCTCCGAAGGCTTTCACTAGACTTTAAACTGTGGTTATGGGGATTAGGTTCTTTAAGACAAAGTAATGATCATATTTAATAGTTTCCTGTTTTTGTTTCTCGATGTGTCAATTTCTGAATGATTTTCACAGTTGTATTGATCTCTCACTATCTTTTTATCTCTTTGGATGATTTTGTTATGGTTTACATTACAGACTCGACTGTTAATGAAATAGAGGCTTATTGAATAGCATTAACAATAATGTTTTATTTTTTATAACTGCAAAATAGAAAAATATATATATTTTTGCACTTTATTTACATATTTATGTATATTTTCTGATTAAAATATCTGCTGCCCATGCAACAAAAACCTCCCCCCTTGTACTTCTCCTTGCAGTTAAAATTTAAATAGGGACAATAAAGCGGTCTCAGTAAGCACATTTCGAAATTAAAAATTATACAAACCGTTCCTCGCTTTACATTATTAAACACAGCCGGCATCATTAGAGTGCTATCATTAGAGCTGCTAGACCAAATTAGCCTCAGGCAGGGATAATGTCACATTACTGTAATTTTGCTAAAAGAGACAAAGATTAACAGTTCAGTGCTTTTAAAATCCAATCCAAACCTAGAGTAGGTGAGGTTTAAGGTTTTTGCACACACAAAATGTGTTAAATGGTGCCTGAGATTTATAGGCAATCAATTATTTTCACTAAATTAAGCAGAAAAATTCTGAAAGTAGATCAATTGAAGGGCAAAAACCTTATATATATATATATATATATATATATATATATATATATATATATATATATATATATATATATATATATATATATATATAAAAAAGCATGGGTTATAATCTAAATCAATAATAAATATAATCTCTGAATAAAGAAAAAAAAATGAACATATGCTTCACATTAAGCATGTTTCATAAGATTTCTAAACGTGTATTTTAGATAAATAAAATGACTTTTTCAGATTATATATAATTCCAAATCTTGGTTGTTATTCTTTTTATCTGAATGCAGTTTAAACTCTCTTAGACAAATCTTAGAGAAAGGTAGGTGTAGCCTGTAAAGCCATTTTGTGAACAACACAAAATATCTTAGCACAATTACACCATTACCTTTGTCTTCATTGTGTAGTTCTATGATAAAACAAATAGTTCTTTGTCTAGTACTAAATAAAGCAGTGAGAAAACACAAAGTCTGTAAGTGAGAAAGAGATGACTGATTATGAGAGTGAGACAGAAAGGGAACAAAAGCTTCCACAAAACACGAGAGAGAGAGAGAGAGAGAGAGAGAGAGAGAGAGAGAGAGAGAGAGAGAGAGAGAGAGAGAGAGAGAGAGAGAGAGAGAGAGAGAGAGATGAATGGTTATAATTAACTTCCCTTTGAAAAACAACAGTAAGATTTGCACATTTTCTCCCTCTGATGTTTAATATAGGTTGTGGTGATTATTACACATGTAAGATTTAACCATTTGTGAAATAAATGTTAATAAAAAAAAGTCTATAAAATAGAAGATGCAACAATAAATAATGGAAGTTCGCCAGCATTAGATTTAGAGTCCCTCACCCTTCTTTTGATCAAATGCATTTACAAAGCAGAATGGCTCATTGGAATGTATAAAAAAAAAAGAAAAAAAAAAAAAAAGAAAAGAAAAATAAAAAAAAAGTTGCTCGGATTATGGCAGGCTCGTTCTGAGACACAGCACCAGCCATCAGCACTCTTTGGAAAGGTCTAGGATCTGTGACCTGGATGAAGAACACTTAACTTGCACTCAGTCCTTTATGGCCTTGTTTACACCTCTAATTTAACATTCATAACTGATGCGTGAGCAACACTCATTCGCAGTCAACAGAAAAGGTTTCATGCCGGGCAACAGAAATCAGTGAAAGCAAGCAGTAAAGATGGACTTGAGGGGTGTGGGGCTTCCTCTGCATAAGCAGGGGTACTCTGTGTCTAGACTGAGGTTCCCATCTGGCCAGTGTGGAGCTTATTCTGTCCAAGCAGGTGTTCCCCCTTTTCAGTTTTGGGCTCCCTTCATTCACTTTGAGGGTTCTGGTATTTATTGAGTACAACAACCTAACCTCTGAAGGACCTACAAGCAAGTTCAGAGCTTTCACCATTGCAACATGCTGCACAATCATAACTGGATTAGTAGACATGCTTGGTAATGCAAGATGTAAACAGGGCCTTTAAAGTAATCTCAATATTTCACATTCAGCAAAAAAAAAAAAAAAAAAAAAAAACAATAATTAAAAAAATTCAAGTAGCTAAGACATGTTTGGTGTATGAAATTTGTTTCTTTAAATATACACTGGCTAATGTAGCTAAAGTATGGAAACATATAGGCTCCAGTTTAGCATTGTGCAACTGCATGTCTAAATCATCAGTCTTCAGACTTGTTATTGTGTTTTTACACATTGAATGACACTGTTATTTATAAAATGAATGTCCCATAGAAAAATGCAAAGCTAAAAAAACAGTCTACTCAAACCCAAATTACTTCCTTCCTATATATATTTAATACAGATGTATCAGTCAATGGCACTGATGAGCTAAACAATGACTTTTAATATGTATGGTGCTAAACTGGTAGCTATAAATGTCCCTTAACTGTTAGTTACATCTACCCAAAGAACGAGAAGCAAACTTTGTATTCCATCAAGTCTTGGCTGGATGAATTTTGTGATTAAAACCTTGAAAATGTTCTTATGTTTTATCTTGACAAAAACACAACAAAAAAAACTAAAGAATTGTATTAAAGTGTGAATGAGAAAACATGAATCGTGTTGACTTGGATAAAAGGGGGAAAAAACACTCCTTCTTTAATACATTTCATAAAATCTGTTTTAAAGATAAATAGAGAAGATTCCTACACGTCCATATTTATAATGTTTAAAGATTCGTCACAGACACCGTCCCCTTGTCCTCGTGTGACTCCTGAAATAGTCGCCCTCCTGAGCGAAATGCTCATCAGTCCTGACTTAATGCATTCTTCCCGGATACATGTCACCAAGAGATCTGTGCAATACGAGTCCGAAACTTTCAGCTGACAATCATATGTTGCTCTCTCCCCTTACAGGATCAGTCTCTGGCCCAATATCTTACGGTTGATCTCGGCTAAGGCCACGGAGAACACAAAAGCCTTTTCGTCTGACAGATTGGCATAAATATCAACCTCCCGCTCCTGTTTTTCTGGAAAACATACAACAAAACAAATAATTATTTTTATATTATTTCTATTTTGTACTTTTGCCCAGTAAGCACTATTATGAAGAAAAAATATATATATTTAAATAAAGAATAAATAGACTGTGAACAATACATCTTTTAAGTTTGAAGTCTGAAGCCAGTTAATATATAGACAAATACTTTTTTATACATTTAATTCTACTCAGGAATTATGTATCAAGATCGAATAAAACATAATAAAACCATAAATTAATCTCTGTGGTTTATTTTTTAAAATGACTTGAATATACAATTAGAAACGATTATGCAGAACAATTAATTGTTTTTATGTGCTTTTAAATGCCACAAAAACAATCTTTACTCCTTCACGCTTATTAAACCACAGGATCTATGAATATGCATGAATACGCAAAGTAGAAACACCCACATATCCTGCGGCCATCACTAATAAGATAATATACTGCCTAACAATAGTTACTTGACTATTTGTCTAGCTAACACTAACACAGGTTAGACAAAAGAGGGATGTTACCATGAGAGACACCATCTGTTTATATCAATCTAGCTAAATGAGTTACATTTACATGCTAGATATCTTACAACATACTAAAACTGGCAAGGTTCCATGTTAACATCCTCCAAATGAGCATGTAATTGGTCTGAATATATGGTGCTTATTTAATGACAATCATGTAGCTGAACCCAAAATACATTTTTATATTGAAATATCAAGAAAACGCTGTTTTGATTGGAAAATGTGACTTGTGAATTATTTTAATGCAGAGTAGTGAGCAGTTTGAGAAGAGCCTGGAGAGGTGGAGGTACACGCTGGAGAGAAGGGGAATGAAAGTCAGTAGGAGTAGGACGGAGTACATGGTGGTGCGGTTGCAGGAAGAAGAGGTGGAGAAGTTGGAGGAGTTTAGGTACCTGGGGTCAACAGTGCAAAGTAACGGAGAGTGTGTTAGAGAAGTGAGAAAAAAAATGCAGGCAGGGTGGAGTGGATGGAGAAGAGTGACAGGAGTGATTTGTGATAGAGTTTGAAAGGGAAAGTTTATAGGACTGTGGTGTGACCTGTGATGTTGTATGGTTTAGAGACAGTGGTATTGAGTAAAAGACAGGAGGTGGAGCTGGAGGTAGCAGAGCTGAAGATGTTGAGGTTTTCGTTGGGAGTGACGACGATGGACAGGATTAGAAATGAGTCTATTAGAGGGACAGCACATGTAGAATGTTTTGAAGACAAGGTGAGGAAGGTGAAATTGAGATGAGCACATAAAGAACATTTTAAAAACAATACAAAGTAATCTCAATTGTTTTAAATTAATTAGAAGTTTTATACCGCATCAGGCAGCCCTGCTGTACATGCATGCTATGATCTTTTCTCATATATCGTACTACATGACAGCATGGGCTCAAGCCACTCCTACTGCAACCAAATGCATACGTTCTGTATACAACAGAGCAATAAAAATTATGGACAAAAAACCAATTCGACACCATCACTGTACCATTTTTAAGAAATATAATTTAATGAATTTTGAGAGTTTTAGCAATTTTTGCTTTCTTAAATTAATTTACAAGTGCATTAATCATTTAGTACCTGAGCCATTAAGTTCATTTATTGAGAGACAGAGCAGCATTCGAGTCACTAGGAGTTTTACAAATCATGAATGTAAAATCCCATACTGTAGGACCAGTTTTGGTCAAACTACCTTCTCTGTGAAGAGCTCCAAACTCTGGAACTCATTACCATCTGACATTAAGACTATACTGGACTTTAATGTGTTTACTTCCAGGCTAAAAAACTGGTTAAAGACAAACCAAAGGTGCACTCATTTTTATCTAGTAGGTAAGAGTTGTATATGATATATGTGTGTATGTAAACTTTACGGGAAAATCTCATGGGTAAATTTTATTGTGTATGACTAGGGACGGGAATTGTCCATATCATGTTATTTGTTTAAATTGAAGTACTTTAGTAAATTGTAAATTGTACTGTGTTTAGAGCCCAACCAGGGACAGGAGTTGAAAATTAGCATTTGCTATAAACTTTTTATGTAGCATTTCAGTGACAAGCTTGCTTTGACACTATGTATGTATGTCTATGTATGTATGTTGCATTGTCCCTGTCAAATAAATAAAATAAAATTAAATTAAATGAAATGGTTTGGACACGTGTAAGAGAATGTTGAGGATGGAGCCACCAGGAAGGTAGAAAAGAGGAAGACCAAGGAGGAGGTTTATGGATGTGGTGAGGGAAGACATGCAGGTAGTTGGTTTGAAGAGGCAGATGTAGAGGACCGGGGGGGGGGGGGGGGGGTATGGAGATGGATGATCCGCTGTGGCGACCCCTAATGGGAGAAGCCGAAAGAAGAAGAAGATGATCAAAGTCAAATTAATCATCAAAGTCAAATTAATCCAACCTTCAACACTATTTTAATGCTGAAAACTAAAATAACAACAGACACACAACCTGAAGGCTTATTTTGCTTATCAGAGTAAGACAATTTGCAAGACAAATGAAGGTGAGTTCAGTGTGGACAAATGTAAAAATAATGACTAATGTTTTCCTCTTGTGCATATTAAACTTTGCAGCTGAGCCAAGAATAGATTTAAAATGAAGAAATTTAATTCAATGAACATATGATTCAGTCAGTGGAGAATGATAATGTTCAAAATGTGCTTTAATAAAAAGGTGTCTAGAATTGGTGACTGAATGACTGGAATTATATAGAAATATACGTGTGTCTAACACGTTAACAAAATTTTATTTTAACGGCACACATTTTATTGACGCGTGATTAATGCAGTGTGCATTTCTGTTTGATCATTTTTGTTAAAAATATCAATAAATAAAAAAAAAATTAAATAAAAATAATAAAAATAAAAGACAACCGAATTTATTATTATTTTTTTTTTTTAATCACTAAACATTGTTTTACTGATTTGCCAAGTCTGAAATCAAGCACCAAAATAAGCCATGATGCACAAATCCAGCAATTAAAACCGTCCGTGTGGAAACATAGCAAAAGTTAATTTTGGTTTCCTGATGATTTACATAATTTAAAACATCATTATTACTTTAAAACAAATAAAATACTATTTTGTGTTCATGCTCTATGTTGAGTTTGGTTTCACTAATAATAAACATACATTTGCATTAAGCATCCATATTTGTCCATGTTGATTAGAGTATTAAAAACTTACAAATGTTTAAGTTATGATTAATTATGTGTTGACTCATGCAGTTAATCAGGACTAAACATTTTAATCAATTGACAGCCCTAATACACCCCCCTATCTATCTATCTATCTATCTATCTATCTATCTATCTATCTATCTATCTATCTATCTATCTATCTATCTATCTATCTATCTATCTATCTATCTATCTGTCTTAGGGCTGCAATTAATATTTTGATAAAATGAATAATGGGACGATTATTTTCCGATTATTAATCTGACATTTTTTTATTGATGTTTTGATTATTATAACTATATAAAACCTTAATTTAGGGTATAAATTTAAGGGTATAAATGTATACCCTAAAGGGTATAAATTTATGTATTTATGTATTAATTTAGGGTATAAATTTATGCATAAAAGTAAACTTTAAAAAAAGCAAAAGCCACATAGTTTAACTACCTTTCATTTAGACATTTAAAAGCTTATAGTGCTGCTTTTTGAGGAGTGGATGCGGGATTTCTCCCAAATTCACTCATGCTGGGTTGTTTCTTCTTGTTAAAAAAACAAACAAACAAAAAAAACAGTGAAGCAAATTGTGTAAATCATCATTTGTGTTCTATTTGGCAGATGGCAAGTTGACAACCATTTAAAAAAATGGTTAATATATAAATTAGAATACAACATTGTTATGGCAATTTTTGGTTTATTTATAAGCATGTAAAATATATAACTAATTTAATTGTGTATAATAATTAAATGATATGTATGAATTGAATATACAAACATTGAAAACAAACAATTCAAAGTAGAAAAATCACGTTTGAAAACAGATAGTTAACTGTTGTAGTAGACAAATGTTATAAAAGAGAATTTAATAGAGAAATGTAGCAGGCTAACAGGCTTGAGTGAAAAAAGGAAACAAAAAGCATTGGTGTACAAATGCAAAATCATTTCCTGAAAACCACAAGAGTGACTAAAAAGTAATCATTTACTGCTGCTATTAGTTGCTGCTTTTAGATTCAGTGTTTGTTCGCACCGTTTTGATTTAATCTATCACAATGTCGTGATCGAGGTGATTGCGCAACCAGTACAGATCCAGTGTGACTGTCCCGAAGTGATCAAACAAACAGTTTACACTTTAGCAATACCAGTGCATCACTGTGGTACTTCCAACCCACACAAACTCCGCTTTGCATAACTTACAGGTTTTACAGTCTTACAGCATTTTAATATAAAATGCTCCTATTGCCAATTCTCTCCGCCATTTTGCAAGCGGCTGTGTTATCTTGCCGTCACGTTAACCCATATCTTGAGCCGCCCAACAAATCAAAAACAGCATTTCATTATCTATTTTTATCTATTTTATCGATTAGTTGTTGCAGCCCTAATAAATATTATATATATATATATATATATATATATATATATATATATATATATATATATATATATATATATATATATATATTCATGGCCTAATGAGTGTTGATATTCACAGAACATATTGAAACTAGGATTGTTCCAGTTTAAAATGTAAATAAAGAAAAAAGGCAAAAAAAAAAAAAAAAAAAAAAAAAGCTGATTAATAAAAGAAAAAAAAAAAGAAAAAACTATGATAAGGATCTGAAGCTTCTGTGTTCTTGAGAAGTCGCTGATCTTACATAAAACTATTTCTTGTTATCGAGCACTACTGTTAGGTTTCTGTGGTTTCAGTAAGGTGTTTGCAGTAAAAGAGAAAGACGTTAAGGAGGAAATAAAGCATCATCATGTGTAAAAATTAAATGTTCACTATGTGTAATGGTGTTAATTCTCATTTTAACAACAAAACAAAAAGAACGCTAAGACATGTTGTTTGAGAATATTAAAGAGATAGAGAAAAAAATTGGATATTAAAAAAAAGCAGTAAAGAAGATTTTAGAAAATTAAGATTAAGTGAGCGACAGAATAAAAGTGCAGAGAGAGTGAAAGAGTAAGACATTTAAAAGAGAGATCAAATATAGACATAGACAGTAACAGAGAGATCATAAACAGTGAGAGACATTAAAAAAAAGGTGAAAACTTGAGAGTTAGAGAAAGAAAACTGATACAAAAAGCAAGCCAGTAACAGAGAGTGAGACAGTAAGAGAGTAAGACAGTAGGAAAAAGCAAGACATAGAGGGAGACACACTCTGAGATTTGGAGTGTACCAGATTGAAAGAGACAGTAAGTAAAATAAATTGTGTGAGAAATTGTAAGCTAAAGAAAGTGAAGGAGATAAAGCGAGAGACCATAAAAAACAGAGAGATTGAGAGAGGAAGAGTGTGAGTCCAGATGATGTGTGCGAGACTCAATAAAAGAAAGATAATAAGAGCGTGTGAGATCTCCACAAGGCTGTCAGTTATAGGAACAGGACGATTGGGCTAAAAACATTGTATTATGATATGAAGACAGTTTGATGCTCAGGGGAGAAAGAATTCTCTTTTAATGTGTGACATTACACGTTCTCATAAAAACGGCCTTCAGTTAAAGTCGAACCAAAAATAATGAAGTACATGAAGTACAAAGCTTATAAAAATGTCGCAGATGCAATAAGGGAAAAAATAGTCTGGTTGGAAGAAACAGCATCAGAAGCTAGCTCACCTTTCTCCTCTTCCTGCTTCTTCAAGCCCACGGTCTTTGGCCTGCCCCGTCCTCTTCGGATTGTATCTGATTGGCTGTTGGAGCGAGACCGCCTTCTGTTCTCCATATCATTGGTGGAGGTTAAATTGATTTTCTCCCTTCTTATTCTTTCTGGCCGTCTTCTCTTCACGTCCGATTTGTCTGACAGGACATTGGAGGGAAACAGAATCAAATGCACAATAATGAGAAATAAAAAAAGGGCTAAATGAAATTTCAATTAAAAATAAAGATTATAACTACAATTTGTGCAGTATAGGCAGAAAAAAAAAAAAAGAGAAAGTTTTTATTTACCCACAAAAATGCTTAGTCATTTTTTTTATGACTTTCCATCAAATACAAAATGGCTTCCCATTCATTAGACTACAGTTGAACATATGTATGCAGTAAAAAGCGTGTAGTAAAATAGATGCTTGCTAAAACTTAAAAGATAATATTCAACCAATTTAATATTTCAGCTCCTCCTTCTTTAAGACAAGACACCTTTTCTTCTCTTGCATGTTTCACTGAGACCTAATCATTCATTTCCAATGTTATTTCATTACAGAAATACTTAATACAATGTCTAATTTACTTATTTAAAATATGATATAAAGTAAATGATTGTAAACCACAACAATAAAATATGTAAATAACAGTTTTGAGAAGAGAGTGGAGGATGGAGGTACACGCTGGAGAGAAGGGGAATGAAAGTCAGTAGGAGTAAGTCAGAGTACATGTGTGTGAATGAGAGGGAGGGCAGTGGAGTGGTGCGGTTGCAGGGAGAAGAGGTGAAGAAGGTGGAGGAGTTCAGGTACCTGGGGTCAACAGTGCAAAGTAATGGAGAGCGTGTTAGAGAAGTGAAGAAAAGAGTGCAGGCAGGGTGAAGTGGGTGGAGAAGAGTAATCGCAGGTCTCACCACAGTTCTATAAGCTTTCCCTTTTACTCTTGCAGATACTCTTCTATCACAAATCACTCCTGCGATGTTGTATGGTTTAGAGACAGTGGTATTGAGTAAATACAGGAGGTGGAGCTGGAGGTAGCAGAGCTGAAGATGTTGAGATTTTCATTGGGAGTGACGACAATGGACAGGATTAAAAAGGAGTTTATTAGAGGGACAGTGCATGTAGGATGTTTTGAAGACAAAGTGAGAGAAGCACGATTGAGATGGTTTGGACATGTGCAGAGAAGGAACATGGGGTAAATTGGTAGGAGGGTGCTGAGAAGGGAGCCACCACGAAGGAAGAAAAGAGGAAGACCAAGGAGGAGGTGTGGTGAGAGATGTGGTGAGGGAAGACATGCAGGGAGTTGGTTTGAAAGAGGCAGATGTAGAGGACAGGGGGGTATGGAAGCAGGTCATCCGCTACATGAAGAAGAAGAAGATATATGAACATTATAAATAAAATTTTAATAGTATGCATCTTCTTTTTATTATTAAAAAAAAAAGATTGTTTTTAGTGCTTTACTGTTGCCACCGTCAGAAAACCTGAATATTATGATGCGTATTGTGAATTCTGTTTCAATTCATATTTTGAATTGCTGCATGGACAGAATCAATCTGGCAGATTATTTTTATGCGTGTCAGTGTGTTAAATATGGAAGTCTCCTCCCTGTCTTACTGCAGTACTGTGTCGTTTCTACACAATACTGCAGGAATCCTGATCATGTCAATAACCTGCCCTAACAGGAACTGTTCTGCAGCTCGTTTGATTTATTTCTTCCTTGACACTGGTTTCTGTCAGTGTCAGAGTGGGGCTAAGGGTGAAATCCTGCTGAAACACTTCTACAGTGCTCACGTCACTGTTTAACTAGCAGACCTATCAAAAAATTGTATATTTATTCATAAAAAATAATATCCAAATCTAATTTAGACTTAAAACCATAAATAAAACCATGCTTTATCCTCTCTTTATGGTCTCGCACAGGCTGGTCGGTCAGCCTAAATAAAATCCTGACCTATTTGAAAATCGAGTAGTTATTCTTAGCATAAGCCCAGTATAAATAGTCCATCCTGCTTAGAGAAAAAGCAGCTAACACTGAAACCTGAGCACTCAAAGCAAAAAAAATATATCTCTGTACACACTTCCTCTCTTGCAGAAGAGAAAAAAAACCTTCACTAGTCATGTGAAGCTAAACTTCTGCTGTACAGGGATTTCAGTATAATTCACTATCTGGATTGCATTATGTAAAACAAAGAGCAGAATTTATTACGCAGTTGATTGGAGTTTAAAGCTCTGCTACAAAGAGGCCTGTGTTTAACATTCCACTCATAACTGTGAGCTGAGCGTCAGCCAGCGGTTACACACTGAAACACCAAAAATATGCTGCTACAGTAAACTCTCTAATGTGAAACACAGACTGCAGGAGTGTTTTGTGTCTCTTAGTCAATATTTTCTTATGCTTGATTTCCAATGTGTATCATGGAAAATCCAAACCTGCTATAAAAATATTATTTTAAATAAAAAATATCTGTGTGCGTGTATATATATTTTTATTTATTATATATCAGGTTTATACATATACATATTTCTTGATTGTTTAAATGACATATTTCTATCCAATATAAAAATACATTACTGAGCTTAATTTTGATCATATAACATATTCATAATTTTTACTTCATTAAATTTACAATGGAAGTGACTTTGAAATATCTGACCATTCTGTGTAACAAACAAACACAATCTAAGCTGCAGTTTTGGGCAACATATTTTCAAGCAATTTATTTAAAATATATACTGTAAACAGTTTTGGGCATCATATTTTCAAGCAATTTATTTAAAATATATACTGTAAACAGTTTTGGGCATCATGTTTTCAAGCAATTTATTTAAAATATATACTGTAAACAAAATGTATTAGATATATTGGATCAGTATTGATATTGGCTAATATGCAATGTTTCAATATTACATTTGCCATTTAATTGCCTTCATTTATCATAAGGGGTAGATACAAAAAAAATAAAAAAAAATTATATAACGCATCCAATGTTATTGTTTTATTTCATTGTTCCAATCCTTTACCAAGCTAATGGGATGGAAAGCATGAAATCTTTACGGCTGTGTTCACGTTCACAAAATCATTGTTTCCTGCCCTAAATCAAAACAAACTAATCAGATTTTTTTACTGATCTGAGTCACTTATTTGTCTGGTCCTAGATCAGATAGGGAACTAATATGTTGTGATGTGACATGAATAAGAACTTCAGAACGTCGGGTTATTCCCGAATGTGTGCACGTTATCATCCACCAACATTGTAACAGCAAAAAAAACAACAAAACAATAATGGAGGATTTACAGCAGCATCAGAAAACCCAGCAAAAGAAAGTGGTAATTGGGGATTTAGTTAATACATGGGTTTTTTATATTGATTAAACCAAGCTAGAAGAACCTTGACCAGAGCAGATTTTGAAACAATTGGCCAAGAAATCAATGTGCAAATGTGCATGTGCAGGGACAGGGGTGTTTACTGCTTGTTATGAATATAAAAGATCAAGAAAAAAATAAATAAAAAACACCATACAAACACAAAAACCCCACAGAATGTAATAATGTGAATGCAGTCAAATCTCTCACAACACATTTAGTTTAAGCATCGTCATTTCTCCATATGCAGAACTGCTTTACTCTCCTTTAGTCATTTAATAAATATCTCATTTAGAGTGGCATTAAAATCTCAGTAAGCAGTTAGTAAGTTCCACAACAAGACTGCTTTCATTCATTTTACTCTTTAGTATCTTTTTGTTTCTTCTCTAGACATAAAAGAGACCCGATCTACAGCATAGCTTTAATGAAAAATACAATTAAATCATTCATCTTAATTATCTGCATGATAATTAATCATGAGACAAACAAATTACAATCGAGACACGCCGAGTATACATATATTATTTCATTCATTTAAATTAAACCATCATAAAACATCCTTTGAAAGCACCATTTAAAAGAATCTTTTAATCATTATTAACATGCAACCGAATGGCTACAGATCCTACCTCGTATCAAATAACGCAGATAAATTATATATTTAAAAAATAGAGAAAGACCAAAAATGCTGCTATATCGTTTATTTGATATTTTCCTTTATGAAACTGATGTACTGTTAAATTAACATGCCAATTTTAACACTATTGTTTCTATAGTAACAGCTCATTCACAGGGCTGCTTTACCAAATCCAAAATGTTTTCTTTAAAACAGTCAGATGTTTTTTAAGGTTATAGAACACTACAGGGCATGTAGTTTATTTTTTCTGTAACAACATGCGTGCAACAATTTCTAAACCCTACTTACTACTTTGTTAACATTAACAAAGCATGAACTTCAGCATAATGTTAAATTAGTGAGTAATTAACCATACCTAAGGTAACGTGTAACAAAAATGATTCCATATCATGTTAAAACATGTAAAACAAAAAAAACGCTTACAATTACTAATGTAAAGTATAATAGCCATACTGGTGGTCTAGTGGTTAAGATGCAGCGCTCCCACCGCTGCGACCCGGGTTCGATTCCCGGTCAGGGAACCATCCCCAGCCCCTCTTAGTGCCGGTCCCAAGCCCGGATAAATTGGGGAGGGTTGCGTTAGGAAGGGCATCCAGCGTAAAACATGTGCCAAATCAAACGTGCGGAGGATCCGCTGTGGCGACCCCTAACGGGAGATCAGTATATGCCAAATCTGCTGTATGTCTCATATATATATATATATATATATATATAGCCATGTTTGTGTCTCTACTGCATCAAAAATGGAAAGATTTGCAGTCAGTACTTTCCTGGAAACAACACATCTAACATCTACCTTCCCACACTGGTTTAACGTCATCCATTTTAAAAAGTTAAAACTGCACAAAGATAGACTGATTCACCGTTTACAGTTTCAGTCCACTGCAACTTAAATAAGTCATCACCTCTCACTAATCTGAAGTTGAACGAGCCAGAAAGGACAGAGTTCTTGTCTTTTTTTTTTTATTTTTTTTTTTATTAAAGCCATAATGAAGTTAATGAGGCTTATGAGGCCTAAACACTCCATGCTGCAGAGGAGGAGGGAGTAAAGGGAAAGGAGCATTTTTAGGCAGGAATTAGTGAATTAGTTCACCCTTCCCCCCTTTTCCACTCCACGTTACTCATTCAAGCGAACAGCGATTTCAGCAAGAAGTCACTAAAGCACTGCGGCGACTCTCAAAAATCTGCAGTTACACCTCTGACCAGGATACTTCCAATTTACACCCACTTACGCATGTGTTCAATTCACACAGTGAAACAAATACAGTCTATCACTGCACTATTAACTGTGTGTTAATCAGGAGCAAAAATTAGGCTTCTGAAAAAAGTATTATTATTTTTTTTATAATGAGCTCCTTTATACATTGTCTGTAGTTTAACTGCTCATGTTGCATTAGAATATTTTGCTTAATTTAGAGTCTAATTGTGTTTTATGCATCATTTAGAAGTTAGACATTATAATCAAGACTTTTAGACTATGAAATTTAGACTTTTTATTGTTAAAAGCTACAAAGAGCAACACCACTAGCTTTTCTAGTTCTGCTAGTTTAGTAATTAATAGCTGTTATTTTAATATTTGCCCACTGATTAACCAGTCTTTTTCTTCATTCCAAAAAAATATTTCCTAATAATTGCTAATACAAATGTGTTATTAAGTATTAACTTACAATATATAAAATACCTAAAAACAAAAACGTCCTCTTCAACTATTGGAAGTCAAAAAGCTCAGATGTTCATTATCTTTTAACAGTTTTGTGAATGTCTATGGAAGTCCCTATCAAAACATTTCACATTTTCAAATAATAGTGAAATTATGACTGCAAAAGAGAGTTATGCATTTCATTTTTCATTCTTTCAAATAATTTAAAGTAGACTGGACTTATTTGGTAGACATCAGTGCTACACAAGTTTTAAAAACTATTAACCATCTGCTTACATCGGTGCCCTTTTTGTTTGCTATTATATATGCAAAAACGTATGTAAGATGGCTGCCATTCATATCCTGCAGTCATTTGGTGTGTTGCATGTGCATGTTTTTAGACCTAACAAAAGCTCTGTTTTTAATAATAGTTGTTTGCATTTTCAAGTATAGTAAATGTGTTTGGATTTGAATAATTCTGACCTGTATAACGACAACAGTCGTGCCTACTGCAGAAATGGAGCTCATCGCTTTTAAATCCTGCAGTTATACAGGAGACATGTAGGCGAGTAGGTGAATCACATTTTGCACCTTTGCCCCAAAAACTACAGCAACTAAAACTTCTTTCCTGCTCTCTCATTAATTGTGTGCCTGAGTGTAATCTAAATTGCTTGGAATTAGAATATTTTCTATTTGATCAGAATACACACATACTGCAATCTACGCTGATTCTTCACTAGAAATAAGTACAAAATACACCAATGCAACATGAATGTCTTGTATAAGCAAAGCAGTGGATGATGTAATAAAACAAAAGCGTTGTGTAAGAACTACTGTCATTCCTACACGCTTTTCTGGCACTGGATCTATGACAGGGTTGTTAATGACACTGCCTTAAAGACGCTGCTGACAATCATTATGCAATCCGACACGCCCACACAGATCTGATCAGGCAGAAAAGCTTGCTTTTGGAACAGTTTAGATATAATCAATATAAAAAGGTTAGCCACATATTACTTAGCTCTAACATTAATAAACGATTAATGTTTCTTTAATGATGGATCTTTGGTATAACAAAAGGTTTTCTCTTTAGCATCTAAAACGGTGTTGCCAGAGGCTTTAAACAATTCATTGTTTAAACTTCCTGTGAAGCATTTCAGTGCGGATTAAAATGGCTCATAAAAGAGGGAGAGGCACAACAGCAGCACTGCTACTCGGCTCTGCAATAAACTGCTATTTATTTTTAATCTTTTTTACAGCTGAGGCATTACAACTGTGTAAGACTACACGTATAATCGGAAAGCAAGCAGAATAAGATTACACATTATAACTCTAGTTTTGATCAATGTTTGTTTGGAGGTTAAACTACAGTTCAGCTACAGAACCTGAAAATCCTGGTCCTATTTTATCTGTAGTGTTGCGCTAGAGTCAAATAAAAACTACACGTGTTAAAAAAAAAATAAAAAAAAAAGAACAGTTTGACTCAATAAACAAACAAACCAAACAGACTATTATCATTCAAATTATTTCTAATTTCTATTTTCCCCATTCATACTTTAGGCCACGCCTCCCTATGCTTCAGGCCAAACTGTGGGCTGTGAAGGAAAGTGATTCAGTTCCTTGACTGATTTTAGCTCTGCAGAGAGCATACTGTCAGAAATCATTTGAGTCAACAACATGACTCTACAATTATTGAGATATGATACTAAAATGGCGGCTAGAGGAGCCCTTGTTATCTTAGAAACATTAGCCTTAGAGCTGGATTTGGTGTGTAACTAAATTGTATACATTTAGATTTTAGACTTTGTTTAAACTGTTTCACTGCAAAACATAAGCAGATGTAAATACTATCACCACACAAGTGGAAAAAGTGCATACTCTACCTCTTAATATCAAATTTCAATTCAAATAAATATAAAAAACAAAACATGCCCTTTGGGATCGATACAGATCTGTCTCTATTTTTGTTTAAAGAATAATCACCATCTATACAATCCAATTGACAGAAATTTTATAGACAATATTTCATAAACATGTGATTGAGGCTCCTATAAAAATATCTTAAACAACACACAGTCCAACTTTATATAAAGAGAGAATGAAATGCCAGACATGTGATGTACAGTACCAGTAGACCATCGAGATTATTATTATTTGTTTTAGGAAATTAACATTTAAAAGGTGTTACCTATAGCAGGTGGCTCTCTGAGCAGCTTTCGGCTGATGAAGACATAACCACAAGGGCACGACTTACAGGCCACAGGGATCTGAAGAACCAAGAAGAAAGACACACACACACACACACACACAACAATGCTGTTTACACTTTTTATAACATACTCCATTGCTTTTACGTCCTGATTGCACAACGCTAACAGGATAACAGTATCACGTCAGTTAGAGAACGGATATTTACTCGGGTCTTGATTATTAACGCCATCATGTCAACCTTTGTGCCTGTTTAATTATTCAGCGTGATGGTTTTGGTGTGTTAAGTGGATTGTAATGGAAAAACACCCTGCTCTCCATCACAACCACCTTTTACAACCACATCCTATCCTTTCAAGCACATTAAAGAAAAATGTTTGATTGTTTTGAAAAACACTCAATTATCAAACTTAATTTAAAATAAATATTTAGTTACAAAAGCCACACTAGCACTTTTACCAAGTTACAAATCGCAAATATAACTTGCTTACTGCAACACTTCACAATCTGGCTCATGCATTTGATTTCTAACAATATAACACTATACATTTCAAAACAGCAAACATTATTATGACTATTATATACTATGACTATTGATATGCTCAAATATTGAGCTTTTTATTCCTAGCAATTTTAACGATTTAAAATGAGAATAAAGGAGTCTCAGCAATCCTGATGCGAGGGAGTATTTTTTTAACACTAGCTGTTTAATTTTCTCATCAAAACCAAACTAAAAGAATCAAACCACTTTTTTATTCCTACAAGTCAGTTGAAATATGAAAGCAGTGAAAAGGAAATGATGAGAAGTGGCCCATGATCTGGGCATCCTGCCCTGCAGAAAGCCAATAATGTGGCCTTGGCCTTGGCAAGCAGAAATCTCTACGCTGACTGTTTTTTTTTAGCAGGAATGATATGAAATTAAGATATAAAACAGACTGAAATTAAAATCAGACGCAATATAAGATGTGAGTGTGAGTGTGTGTTGGGGAGGGGGGTTGATTAATAAAGGAAATGACTCAAATGAGCACACAGCATATTAAACCATAATGAAAACAGGAGTCATAATGTAATATTAAAGACAAGCAGGAATGATAAGAGTTTTACACACAATCTATTTTAAATCAAACAATTATAAAAAATAAAATAAATAAAAAAAACACAGAAATGATCCTGATCTGAAACGAGCATCGTGAACAATGCAACTAGGAAATGTCTCTCTTTTGTTATTTCTGTTATGTTTTGTTGAGAAATTATTATCAAAATCAGATATCATTTCTAATGGCTTAAATATTTCAACAATGGCTCTGAAGATGCACCGTTTCCACTGCAGTGTCTTTCAATAGCCACAGTAAAGTCATGTGAAATGACACAATAGTAAATATTTCATATTTTCTATTATGAGGAAGAGTCCAGATGGAATATTAGACCTCGCGATCACACACACACACACACACACACACACACACACACACAGATGGCACAGAGAAAATAATAGCCAATCATTTATTTATTTCTTTGTTGTTTGTTGTTGTTGCTGATGATGATATAAGAGCGCATTTGTATTCGATCAATAGTGAAATCGGAAATAGCAATATTTCTTTTTCCTGTCTGAAGTTTTTTTTTTTGTTTTTTAAACCACACACACACACACACACACACACACACACACACACACACACACACACTTGAAAGCACCATAAAAACATCTCCAGTGCTAAATAATAAAAGCACCAACTTCAGCATTGACAAACTTCCTCTCTCTCGCCACATCAGGAAGACTTCCAGATGAAATAATAATAATATCATCTGTTATAAAATCAACACTCACCTGTTGGTCACATTCCGGACACGATTTGGTTGCCATTTTCACTTTCTTCACTTTATTTGCGGACATTATTGTGATTAAAATAAAATAAAAAGTCCAAAATGCGAAGGACGGAATAATCAAGTCGATCCTTGCCTGTAATATCATCCACTTCACACACACTCTCGCACACGCACACTCACACGCGTGCGCGCGCATTCAGTCTTACACACATTCAAACACACACACACACTCACACTCACACACATAGACATACATAAACCATCAATCAGCTCCAAACCCTACCAGAAAAAAACCTACAGTTCATTTTCCACATTATTCACACTGCACATGCGCAGTGCGACTAAAAAAAGATACAGTAACCAAGAACATGCTGTTGATATTTCCTCTGTCTCTATGTGTCCCGCACTGCGCATGCGCGCTTCGGCGCTACCGGGTCACGTGACCCAGAAAACAATGAAGAGCCGGTTGAAAGCTTATATTATGTACCATTTAGTTGTTTCTTGTATATACGTGTGTAGATTAAAATGTATATATATATATATATATATATATATATATATATATATATATATATATATATATATATATATATATATATATATATTTTTTTTTTTTTTTTTTATAAATATTAAAGGCGGCGAAATGAATATTTTTGAGGCTCAGAATTTTTTAAAATATATATATATTCTAATATTATTTGATGTTTCAATCTTATACAATCCTGTATTATTTTATTCATTTATTATTTTTGCTTTTAATCAACACTTTTTATATTGTTAAGGTCAAATAATCTTTTTTCACAGCCCATCCCCCAACACACACACACACACACACACACACACACACACACACACACACACACACACACACACACATTTCTGTGGGTTTTTCCACTGACTTGTATATTAACATATAAATCATCTAACCTCCAAGCCCTATAGCCTTAACCTTAATTATTATGTAAACAGAAATTTCCTGCCAAAAATCCTGCACAGAAACTGCAGCCCTCATTTTTGTGAGATAAAAATGGTCAATTACATATCATAATATCATTAATTTCATTTTTATCACTGGAACTGGCCAAATGTCACCTATTCCTTTCGTTACACTAAACAAATACAGAAATTGGTAGCTCTTAAAAACTCAAAACACAAACAGAACACTAGCAGAAGTCTGTGTAAGCTTTCTGTCACAATTACAGTCTTCACTGCCAAGCAGAAAATCATTTAAACATCAAATACTTGTAAACACAGATGTTTTTTTTATCAATACACAGTCATATACTCTCTGTAGTTTCTCCTGCTTTCAAACCGAAGGCTGATAAATATCTGCAGCTCTGTGTTTCCTCCCCTTCTCCCACAAATCTGCCATCGCCAAGCAGACAAAGGCATCTTTAAAAAGTTCTGCTTGTCTCTGATGGACGCTTTCTTCATGTAGAAACATGATCAATTCACAAGCTTTTGTGTATATGTTTCAAAGCCAAACAAGGAAATGTAAAATTGTCCTTTTTGGGTTTTTTTAACAAGAGAAAGTTGTTATTATGTGATATCTGTCACAGCACCGAACCGATGAATCTATCAGAAAAATACTGTAATAAACAGAATTATTTTTTAATGGGGACAAAGTTTTGAGTAATTAAAATAAAAAAGTATTCTAACATGTAAAACCATAATGAGGTCTTAGAGGTCATGATCTGATTTGTCCAGCAGATAGCAGTGTTTCATTTTATTTTATTTTATTTATTTTAAATTGTATTAAATATTATTCAATTATTGAAAACAATTTATTTATTTTTGTATTAACATTTTTTTGAATTCATTATAATCTAATAACACCACTTATAACAGTTTTATAAATATAAAATGTTATATATTGTGACATTATTATGTATTTTTCTTTTAGTTAATTAAAATAACTGATTTTGACAAAATAATTGCAAACAAAATGACTTGTTCTTCTATTGAAGTTATATTAATTCTACATTGTTTACCAATATAATATAATATAATATAATATAATATAATATAATATAATATAATATAATATAATATAATATGATTGTGTTGTTTTTAGGTTTATTTGTTTCCTTGTTTATTTATTGCCTCTTGGTCAATTAGTCTATTGTAATACATAATCTTAAATTACACACTTTAATGTATTTTTTATATATTTGTTTACATATTTTATTTAGTAAGGTGATGTATTTGTGTTGTTTAATTAATTTGTGTTTTCTCAAACTTTAACATCACTACCTTTTTATTACTTACATTTTATATTTTTTAAACACGTGACTGCAAATGAGAAATCTATTTTAACTGATTATGCTATATGTTAAAATTGTACTGTATTTTTTAATTAATGATTACAATTACCATATTACACACACACACACTGTAATAACACTTTTCTCACCATCAAAATATAAATTCTCAATCACCATGAAACATAATATACAAATACCGACAATAAAGACAACAATACGCATTAATCTGTGCTCATGAAACACATTTCGCCACTTTATTTATTTTATATAAACACATTGAGGAGATACAATTAGGCGATAATCTGCGCCACGTGTCAGCAATGCTCAATACAAAGAGCAGAACGGTAAATGCAGGACATCAAACTGGTCAGCAGGTGGCAGTGTCGGGTCATTCTGATAAGAAAGTCCAGCCTCCCCTCACGCTGTCTCAAAAGCAGGCGTTTGATTGGACAGCAGACATGACCGTCTCGTTATTGTAATAATTACTCCATAGTAACGATGGCGTTTGAGATGTCACGTGGTTTATTTTTATTAAAAAGTTCACAAAACAAAATGGCGTAACTTTCTATGTTCTTTCTATAGTTAAATCTATAAACTGTGATTCTATTAGAAAATGTCTTATTCCTTAAAGAACTGCATACCTGTTTAAGGTTGCACATATATAATATGCCTAATACGAACAATGTGTGGAAAATCTCCAATGTGTCCGTTTCCTTTTGCGTAAGGAGGCGGGTCTTGTTCTGACTAATCAGAAAGCAGAGAGTGGGGGGTTGGGTGCTGACGTACACCGTAAACAAAAGCCTTTCTGGGATTTTTAGTTTTTAGAAATTGCGCCTTCGCGAGTCGAAAGGAAACCAAACCTGAGAAGAACTACAATTCCCATGATTAAGGACGCACGCGTTGCCGGCTGATGAAAGAGTGTAGACGGCGGTTTGGAAATAAAAGGCGGCGGTCGACAGAACACGTTCAATCGTTTTATACTTGATTGCATAAAATTGATACATTTTTGTTGGGAAACAGTTCGGTTTCTTCTCTTTGAGACTTTATAAATCGGTTCATATTTCGATTGCGCATTGTTCTTCGAAGAGGAGCTTCGGAAGAGTAACCCGCTTCATTCATTTGATTTTGACATCAGCATATAATATTAATAGTAAATTAATAATAAAAATAGTAATAATGAACAGATTTCGGTCTCTAACAAACCGGGGTTTAATCACCGGGGCTTTTGGTCAATGTGCGGGATTAAGGCGCGTGTCTGAGAAATGGCGGTACCCGGTATGGGGGTGCGGGAGTGAGCGGTACATCACCGCCGAGGCGGCCGCAGCATCTGCTGCTCTGGAGAAGACCAAGCCGAGAGAGAAGACGCTGAGCATGGAGAACCTGAACCCGCATGTGAAGGCCGTTGAGTACGCGGTGAGAGGACCAATCGTCATTAAAGCCGCAGAGATCGAGAAAGTAATACAGCAGGTAAGACTCGGGGTCGGACTTCCGGTTTCCTCCGTCTCGCTTTTACACTCCTCTTATTAATATAATAACGAGCTGTCAACGTGGCCGTGTAGATCAGAGATGCATCAGAAAAATACCTCTCTCGGATCTGAGTATTAGTGTGATCAGCCTGGAGCTTCTATCATACCTGTGCGCGTGAGCTTCTTGTGTCTGCTTTATAAACACTATCAATATATAACTGTTTAAAGGAAACCAGAAACCAAACAATCAGATTACATCTATGTGTAAAAATAAGATTTTGCCTGCACATTCTCGTGCAAACTGCATAGTCCATCTTTCGTGACATTGGTTTTGTCAGTCCAAAGATTTTTCAAAATAAAAGAAAGATCTATGTATTTTATGTCTACTCAGCAGAAAGTACAAAGCCATATTTCCCTGTTCATTTGCTGGTCTAAGTTATCTTTTATACCTTAAACTTATGAAAGTACTGAAGGTAAATAAATGGAATGGCATCTTTTAAAAACAATAATAACCACGTTGGTGTATTTGCATTTCAGAATTTCCTTTAGCTCTTCATAACATACATGTTGAATTTTGACATTGCAGAAAGTCAAGTTTATTTCTATAGCGCTTTTTTTCACAACAGACATTGTCTCAAAGCAGCTTTACAGAATTTAACAGTTAAGGTGAACGATGTGTATTTATCCCTGATGAGCAGCCTGTGGCAAAAACTCCCTTAGATGTTATGAGGAAGAACCCTTGAGAGGAACCAGACTCAAAAGGGGAACCCATCCTCATTTGGGTGACATCAAGACTGTGATTATAGTCTTTAAACAATATTATTTTAGAAAAATAATACCACATCAGCACTGCTTCAAAAAGTCTCGGTATGAAAATAAATTAGTAAGACACACTGCACACTTGAGTTTTCCTACATTTGTCTTTGGAGAAGCTGACCTTAGCATAGACAAATAGACAGATTTAATTTTAGCCCTCAGCTGAGACAGGTGCTTTCCCAAGCCCTGGATACTCTTTTTAATCCCACAGATGTCCAGTGTATACACTCCAAACTGCCAGCAGTGATGCAAGAGCTCTCTTGCTCTCTGGATTAAATCACAAGCTGAGTAAAGTCATCTAATGGTTGATAGTTTCATACAAAACATTTTAAACCCTGACAAGACACGTTAACTGAGGAGTTGTAGCATTGATTGAGGAGAGACGGAGAGAAGTGTTGTTAGGTTGAAAATCTTCCATGCTTTCCCCTGATTTCTCCTGATAACTCTTAAATTGCACAATTCTGTTTACATTTTTCTGTTTACATTTTTCTGTTTACATTTTTCTGCTACTGTGAACCTTATTGTCACGACAGGTTTTACTGGCGGAGCTATTGTTTTTCTTATTTTTATATTTTGTGTATTGTGTATTGTCCTGCACTGTCTTGTGTTGTCTTTTGCACTGTTTGCACAAGTTGCACACATGCACTTTATGTGTCGATGATCTTAGTTCTTGGCCCTGTGTTCTTCTGTTCTGTGACTGTTGTTTTATGTTGTTGTATGTAGCACCTGGGTTCAGGAGGAACGTTGTTTCATTTCACTGTGTACTGCATCAGCTATATATGGTTGAAATTACAATAAAAAGCTTCTTGACTTGATGTTTATATGTATGTGACTGAAAGACCCTTTTGACTATGATTAAATTGGAAAGACATTTCTGTCATATTAACAATTTATGATTTAAGAGTTAAAGGGCACAAGTGTACTTAGACATTTGGCCACTTTAAAGAAAATTAAGAAATATAATTTATTAAGAGACCTGCTGTGTGTTAAATAGAACATAAGCATTCATGCAGACTTTAGTCAGTATAATATAGAGGCAGGTAAACTCAGGCAACAGTCTTTTCAAATGTTTTTGTTTTATTTTGTATTGCAGCAAGCATCTAAATTACTTCTTAAAACATTTTGTCTTTCCTTTTTTTTTCTCTTGTTTCCTGTGTTAATTTTTTTAGTTTCGTCTTCTTCCAACTTCCTGAATGTAGCTGTGTTGTGGTGTAATATCTTCCAAAAGGTGTAACAAAGATGTATCCATAGAAAAGCAACATCATTTAATTGAATAATTCATGCTTGTTTATATCACTGGGAAGATCAAAATCATATTGCTGCTCTAGAAAGTGCTAAAATCAAACTAAAAGTGTTTTATAAATAATTAATAATT
This sequence comes from Silurus aristotelis, assembly GCF_946808225.1. Classification (NCBI taxonomy): domain Eukaryota; kingdom Metazoa; phylum Chordata; class Actinopteri; order Siluriformes; family Siluridae; genus Silurus; species Silurus aristotelis. The sequence continues at coordinate 11,985,993 of NC_139582.1, forward strand.
CTCTAAACTCTGTGAAAAACACAAATGAAATTTTTCTTGTGCATGTTGTTGACCTAAATGCATGTGTTTGTGGTATTGGGTTGTTATAATGGTACCAAGTGGCACTTTAATTAAGTATACCAGGCAAATAAAAGCCTAGTGTCTGATTTGTTCTTTTCCACTTTGGGTGTTATCTTGTAATTTGGGTGCAAAGTAATTATAACGCATTATAATCTCTGAAAACAGCATTTATTCCCACTGGAATGTTAAATCTAAACTGAATTTTCTCTCTGTTTGACTAACAGGGAGGAAAGAAGCCCTTCACCGAGGTCATTAAAGCCAACATTGGAGATGCTCATGCAATGGGACAACAACCAATCACATTCCTAAGACAGGTAAGATGAGGTGAAGGTGTGAAAAACATGTCGCCACACTTGGATGTTCTTGTTTCTAAATCTCAGACTGTGTGTTACTCTACTCTAAAGAAGGACTGACTACGTGACGCTGGGAAAATGGTTGCTTCTTTGGCTACTGTTGATTAACAAAACACGGTAAACTGCTGTACTGTTTTATTTGTCATTACTGCTCCTGTGTAAAGTTAAAAAACAGCCGAGCAGCAGCTGGAACAAATTCTTCAGGAATTGAGTCGCACCAGAAGGGAAAGCTGTTAAATCCAGACAGCATGGAATGAGTGTTTTAGAGTAGCCGGGGTGAAGTTGTTCAAACTGTAGAAAAATATTAGTATTAATAAAAAATTTAATCCAACACTCCAAAACAAAAATAAGGGCACTTTTTTTTTTAAATAATTTTTTTAATTGCACTGTTTGTATTTAAACACCCATGGCTGATAATTAGGCATTTTATTCGGAATGACATTGAAATAAATTCACCTTAAACTGTGACCTTCTAGTCTACAGTCATACAGCTTTTGGCTCACCTGAAATCTCTTTAGTACACTAATAATGAGTATTAAAAACTGCAGTATTTGACAACCAGTTTTGGCTCATGCCCTGGCTGTAGTTTTAGTCTCAGTGTGAGTCAGACTGTCAGTGTTAACCGTGAGTATGATTGTAGCAGGTTCTAAATCTCTGTGAACCATTGTGTTGTCAACATTGTCCTGTAGTGAAGCAGCTAGCAGGTGCTGTGGGAGTAAATATATCATACAGGCTGAGCTCAGATAGACAGAGTCTGATATTGTTGTTGCACATAACTTTACAGAAAAAGCATAATTTCTCAGCTATAGGAGGCTAAATTAAAAAAGCAGTTCATCAGTGTAACTGTGAATTGCCAGAATTTTGTGTGTTCAATGAGCCGTTCAGTCCTTTTAAATCTGTGTTACAACATTATGGTATTTTATGCACCAGTTGTTGTCTTAAAGCTTTTGGACTTTTCATCAATGGACAATATGCATGATTCAGCACTACCAAAATGCTTCTGGTAGCCTCATTACGCAATATTAATTATATCCTCCAAGTACTAAAAATCCATCATTTTTTGAATACTGATGTTAATTCTCTGCTGGAATTGTTGTTCCAAAAATATCAAATAGTATGTTAGTTGTTTTCACTGTATTGACTCTCGCATGAGTCTGAGGTTCCATAGCACGTTTGCTTCAATGAAAGGATAACTCAAAACATGAACCATTGTTCCCATTTTAGAATAGCAGTATATACAATATGTCTGCAGGTGGTGGCTCTCTGCACATTCCCTGAGCTCATGGACAGCCCGAGTTTCCCTGAGGATTCAAAGTGGAGAGCCAAGCGCATCCTGAAGGGCTGTGGAGGACGAAGCATCGGTATGTGCGAAAGAGAAACAGACATACATAGACATGTAGCAAAACAGACCATGTATATAAAATGTGGAAACTAAGAGAGACAGAACTTAATAGAAATAAGCAGTTGCCAGGCAAAAAAAAAAAAAAAAACCAGACAAACTATTTTAGAAAGACACATAGACAATGAGGTAGACAGACAGATTAATTTACAATAGTGGAAAAAGAGACTGACAAGTTGTTTGTAAATGTCTAGAAAATTATATATACAGAGTGTATTAATTCAGAAAGGTTAAAATACACAACTTCATAATGCTTATTACCCACAATGCTCCATTTTTATCAAAATAAAAGGTCTGATGTTTCAGTCAGTGGGTTACACTGACGTTGAATAGTGACAGTAGTTTTGTGACAGTAATTGATTTCTATTTGTGTGTGTGTGTGTGTGTGTGTGTGTGTGTGTGTGTGTGTGTGTGTGTGTGTGTGTGTGTGTGTGTGTGTGTGTGTGAATATTTATGGACATGTCGCAGGCTCCTACAGTGCCAGTGAAGGGGTGCAGTGTATCCGAGAGGACATTGCAGCCTTCATCGAGCAAAGAGATGAGGGTGTACCAGCTAACTGGGAGAACATCTTTCTCACCACTGGGGCCAGCGATGGCATCATGGTATGATCCTTAAGCCAGCTTGAAGCTCAAAGAACATATATTAAACATTTGGTAGGCACACACTAATGACCATGATTAAAATTTTTACCAAACCAGAGTGAAAATACCAAAAATGTTCCTGTTTATTGTCAAGGAGTTCTTGTCACTTTACTTGTTTTGACATGTTTTATTTGTTGAGACCAGGCAGACAGGTAATAAATAGGCAGGGTCCATGAATATGAGCCAGTTTGCCCCAAGATCAGCCCTAAGCTCGAAGCATTTCCATAGAAATGTTAGTTGTCTTATTTAAATTCGATATGTTTTCTAGGGATTTTGGGAATCGATTTTATATTTATATTTCTGCAGTGTACACACAGCAACAAATTGAGTTAGTCATCTACAAATTGAGTCAGATACCAGCATGCAGTCCTGCAGTGACTCAGTATGTGTATTAGGCACATATGCCTTGCTGTAACCTCCAATGACTAATAAATGTGCCCACATTTATTAGTATATTGTGGTATATTGAACGTGTTCCAAACAGTACATGGGCTATATTTGTTAACATTTAATGTCATCCCAGAGTAACCTAGTGGTGGTATTAAGGCAACTCCCTGTGCAATTCAGTTACTGAGACACTAATATGTTCATTTGTGTTTGTTCCTCAGAACATTCTGAAACTGCTGGTGTCAGGTGAAGGTCATAACCGTACAGGTGTGATGATCCCCATCCCGCAGTACCCCCTTTATTCTGCTGCCATCACTGAGCTGGGTGCTGTGCAGATAAATTACTATCTAGATGAGGACAACTGCTGGGCACTGGATGTCAATGAGCTCCACAGAGCATACCAAGCTGCTAAACAGCACTGTCAGCCCCGAGTCCTTTGCATCATCAACCCTGGAAACCCTACCGGTGAGACATCACATTCTTTTAATGACTTAATATTTGAAATGCAGGCAGGGTTGAAATGCACATCCTTTCTGTTCAGTGAGTTTGATTAATATATATTACTGACAATATAACTAAGCTCAGTTATTTTTCTCAAAAGCACTTCAAGTTTATATATTTGTTTTTCTGCAACATCTAATCAGCATTCTATGGACTAAATTAATTGCTCAGATATGCTTAGTTCCAGTAAAGGTGCAAATAAATATTTTGGAATGGTTAAAAAAAAAAAACTGTGCTGTTGTAAGAAAATAACAAGTATAGAGTTGGTGTAATTAAGCAGAAGTACAGTTTTTTTTCTGCTTCCTATTTCAAATGTCCTTTTCTGTATCAAAAAAGAACAAAACACATTAAATTGTGTCCAGATTTTGTCCATGTAGCAAAGGATTTGAGTAAATGAATCATTTTGGCTACATTATCCTCATAGTACGAAGTGTACTGTTCTGTTTCACTGAGCATACTGTTCTGTCACTGTTAATCTCTGTCCTCCCCTCTGTGTAAATAGGTCAGGTTCAGAGCAAGAAGTGCATCGAGGACGTCCTGCACTTCGCCTACGAGGAAAACCTATTTGTAATGGCTGACGAGGTAATGATGTAAAAGCTGATATAGACAGTTTGTTTTCCCTGACTAGCGCCTTTCATGCTTTTAAGCACTTGATGAGAGGCTAAAAGGGTTCTGTTATGTTTGGTAACACTAAAATTTTGTTTATAATTACTTTTCCTGTGCATTTTGTGACCAGTTTGGCCCTTAATATTCCTTATTTTAATCCTACAGGTGTATCAGGAGAACGTGTATGCTCCTGACTGCCAGTTTCACTCATTCAAGAAGGTGCTGTATGAAATGGGACCAGAGTACTTTAACAGCGTGGAGCTGGCCTCGTTCCATTCCACCTCCAAAGGTTACACAGGAGAGTAAGTACAGCAATCTGAGTCAGCACGCCTCTGAAATTCCACCCAGACTTAAACGCTCACACATAACGCTGCCTCATCCTGCAGGCAGAATAATGCTTACTGCAGCTTAAACTAAAATACACATACACCGAACAGGACAGCATGTGCTGAACAGTGAACTTATATAAACTACACCAGGGAACATTAAGTGCAAGGAATAGGAAATGAATATGCATAATTGCATGGCTAACAAAGAGCTGAGCTAAGATGTTGACTTCTGCAGTAATATCAACATGTAAACACTGTGCAACACTGTGAATAAATAATTGGCACATTTGGCTCAGTTCAGTTTCACTAAAGAGGACAAATGAGGCAATTGCTGTGAAAACTGCTGTGAAGACTGGAAAGGCATAGCTACTCCATATATTCTTCTTTTCCTGTTATTAAACTGCCAGTGAAACAGCAGCTCTGACAGCAATGCAGCTGCAAAATCATAGGTTTATACTGCTGTGCAAGTTCTTACATGTTTCTATAGTAACAACTCACTCACAGGACACTTCCAAGTTATAATAGTCTTAAAATTTCTGAACAAGAAATGTCCTAGTCTTAGATTTTATAATATTAAAATGGTGTAAAAGAAATTAAATAATTGACAATAAATGCAGATGACACCTGACAGAAATATCACAATACTTGACATTTCTACAATACACAATATACACCTCAAAACATATAAGCCAGAAAAAAAAGTTTTATTCTGATGGTTTAAAATGACTATATTCTTAAAATGTACATTTAGTATTTCTAGATATTCGGTACAACATTTTATGATAAACTTGCCAAATAAATGCTTGTGGTAATTCATCCTTTACTGATGCAGGTTGTTGATGAGGTTGTTTAACATGATCCAGAAGTGCTTAAATCCTGACAGGATGCTCTAAATGATCTAACTCCTAGCTGTGTTTCTTAGGTGTGGATTTAGGGGAGGCTATATGGAGATTGTTAACCTTGACCCGGACGTCAAGGCCCAACTGGTGAAGCTGCTTTCGGTCAGACTGTGCCCCACCGTGGCTGGCCAGGCCGCAATGGACGTGATCGTAAATCCTCCTGATCCAGACGAGCCGTCCTTCATGAAATTCCACAAGGTTTGTAATATTGTGCAATTTGCCTCAGAATCATGATTCCTTGGTAAATAGAGTGTGTTCAAAAAGTCCCTCCGCAGTGGCCGTGTAGTGTAGGTTATAGGAAAATATTAGTTTAATGAAATTCATTATTATTCTCACTCATGTATTAATTTATTAAAATCATAAATGTCATTCACTTTACATTAAGTACTGAAAGTGCTGTCCCTGTTGTTAAATGCATAATTCGGTTTGTTTTGTCATATTGGCAAAGACACGTAACATTTCCTCTGTAATGGAAGCAGTGTGAAGCGGAGAAGGCAGTTTTCAGTTCGTGAGTGGATTTTAGAGGGGCCTTATAAACTCTCCTTTTGCTGCACCTCAGAAGTAAAAATCCGGTGGTGTTAGGTCAGGTGACCATGGAGGCCAGAAACCCTTTGAAATTTATGATTCCTGAAGACGTCTTCGAGTAGTGTCATCAGTGAGGATAGTTTCACTAACCAGGCCAGTTTTATTTTGGTGTATGAAATTATTGAACCACTCACATTGCCACAGTCTTTTAACATAATCTATTGGTTTTTTAACGAACCCCAGCCATTAGGGTTGCACAACCCTTAGTGCCAGAGCCAAGCCCGGATAAATGGGGAGGGTTGCGTTAGGAAGGGCATCCAGCGTAAAAACATGTGCCAAATCAAACATGCGGATGGTCCGCTGTGGCGACCCCTAATGGGAGAAGCTAAAAGAAAGTTTTATTGGTTTTAATTTGAACGAATTAAATCTTTACAGCTGTGTGGGCCGTTCCTAGACTAATGTCCGTTTCCTGTGCCAGTTCCCTCATTGACTTGATCGGACTTGTCATCTTATCAGAAATATCGAGAAGTTTATCCTTACACTAACACTTGGTCAATCTTTTCTCAGTGCATCTGCCACAGAACCTGTACTTCGAAATATAGTTATTAAATCTCGCACTGTATCGCCATGATGTATTCTTGTCTTCGAAAAAGCTGCTTGAAATTTTTCACGATCCATATCCGTGTATTTATCGCCAACTTGGGGATAAAACTAGAGGGGAAAAAAAGGGGGAAAAAAACTTCTTTGATGGTTAACATTTTCACACAAAAATACACGGCTGGCGAATAACTCCTTGGATACGTACAACAGACTGGTGGCGCCAAACAAGGGCGTGTCAACGCACCACTACTAGTCTACATAGCAGCTACGGAGATCATTTTTGAACGCACTGTAAATGTTTACTGATGTGCATTTCAGGAAAAAGCAGCAGTGCTCGGAGCTTTAGCAGAAAAAGCGAAATTAACAGAGCAGATCCTCAATGCAGTGCCTGGCATCAAGTGTAATCCTGTGCAGGGGGCCATGTATGCATTTCCACAGATTTTCATTCCACCAAAAGCAGTGGAAGAAGCTAAGGTATGTTCTCACTGCTTTATATTGTAGCATTGACATTAATCTCTGATTTTAACTTTAACATTACAAGCACAAAAGGTGTAACTTGAATGTTTAATCGTGTAAACCAGGATAATCGAAAAGACAAGTGTGTTGTTATATTTTAAAATCCACTCGTAGTGACCAGCTGAAATGCATTGCTCATACAACTTCACTATGATTTCATCATTCTACACCGATGGCCTTGTGCAGGCTTTGGGAATGCAGCCGGACATGCTGTACTGCCTGCGGCTCCTGGAGGAAACGGGAATCTGTGTGGTGCCTGGCAGTGGCTTCGGACAAAGAGAAGGCACATACCATTTCAGGTAATCTTACTTCCAGATATCCCAGTGCTCTTTAGTCCCAGTCTTTTTATCCATCCTACATTCACAAAATAATGTTTATTTTGTGTATTTATTCAAATGGTTCTTGTTTTAAGAAAAGCAACATATTACCCATTACCCCAACCCACTAATTACCTGTCTTGTTTACAGGTAACAGCAGTCAAAATAATAGTCCACAATTATGCATAAGTTACAACATTATTTGTTTGTTCAGGTTGTTTGAACGTTGCTTGATTTACTGTTGCTTGTATTTACCTTCATGTTGAAACATGCTGAATGTTTGATGGCCCAGTATACAAATATGTCCTAACATACAAGTCTCAACAGCACTTTGTTCTGCTGATATTGTACATATTTTTAATATTTGTCTTACAAATCATGCTCTGTATATTAAAGTTTAAAATAAGTTTTTTTTTTCACCTCAGGTTAATACCTTGTTTTTGTATTTGGGCAAAGCATTTCATATTATGCAAAAAGAAAAATCCGTTTCACACTTGAAGCGATGCATTAGATTTGCATGTGCTAAAATTCTCAAGAAAAATAATTGCCTTGTTCTTGTTGTTGTACAGGTCATAGGATAGGAACTTTATCACATTCCTCCGAAATGTGACACAATTCTCTTTCAATGTTTCATTTCAGAATGACCATTCTCCCATCTCACGAAAAGCTGAAGGTACTGCTGGAGAAGGTGCGGGATTTCCACATCGGGTTTCTAAAGGAGTACTCGGACCTTCAGGAGCCTCAGTGAGGTGTTTGAGCATGAGATGCTGACCACAGAACATGGATGAAATAATACTTAACACATTACCCACAAGTAGCAGTTGTGTTAAGGAACTTCATATTCTGCTTTAAATTCAATTTCCCCTAAAAAGGACACACTTTCATGAGCCATGTGCCTTTGTGCTACTATAAAATAATTATGAATGGGAGTCAATATAGTTTACCTGTAAAAGATCTTACACTGAGGCATGAAATGACAGTTTTTCTCCGTATTCACATCATGTTCATCTTCATTAAACATGTTTTTACATCACAAAATTAGGTTTGTCAATATGACAATATTAATGTATTTATTTGGACCTTGTTTGTGATATACAAAGCTTCTCAACATATATCTCTTATAAATAAATATACCGTGTGGCCTTAAAATGTATGTAATTCAAACTTGTCGCCAGCACTCTGGCCAGGGTCGCTAATAAGCTAGCTAACATTCAACTGATAATTTTTTTTTAATTAATACCAGGCAGCCAGATTTGGCCAGGTTTGCTAGCAAACTAGCATTCTGTTTCTCTAACTTAAAAAGTGACTAGCTAGTTAATGTTCATCTAACTATTATTTTTGCCAGGTTTGCTGGAAAACTAGCTAATAGTTTATAATTAATGAAAATTGGCCAGCAACTAACAAATATGTGAGTTTTACATTTTATTAATTTCAGATTTGTATTGTAAATATTTTCTGCTTTATTTTTATTAATAAGGGATGTTGAGAGAGAGAGAGAGAGAGAGAGAGAGAGAGGTGCTATAATGATCGATACTGTATTTATTAAAAAACACTTTTACACATTTCCCAAACTGCTGCTTCATGCAGCTTTAAGTAACGCACACTGGGACATTGTTGATGTAGTTTCATAAACGCACAGTTCATCATTATGATCGAGGTGTTTTTTATTTTTTTTGTTTTACTTTTTGTGCTGAATATATTTAAAAGTTAAATAGAGAATGGGGAGTGTCTCTGGTGTCTTGTTTTCTTTTGCTGCTTTGTTTAGTTGTTTTTGCATTCATGTGCTATTAAAAAAAAAAAACTGTTTTACAGTGTTTTTTTTAATTTTCATTTTTTTTTTTACTGATGTACATGTCTAATTTCCTGAAGTAAAAATTGAAGTGAAAATGTAATTTCAGACAAGCTGATGATTACCTGTTACCAGATTTGGCATTTCTCTATATCTAATATTTATCACTTAAAAGCTTTTTTTTTTAAATGACATTGCTGAAAAACCAGTATAGCTTTTTCTGGAAAGCATTCTGGAGATTTTATTAATATTCTTTTCCTGAAAACTCTTGAACAGCAACAAATGTAATGCACAGAGACAACGCCTATCTATGCAGTCTCCTTTCAAACCTGTTGTAATTTGAAGTGTCCATGTTACGAATATCCTTTTATTAATTATTTTCACTTCAGTGAGTTTGACTCTTATTTGTAGACCTACATATTGTGAAGTTCAAATTAACAAAGCCAAACTGTTTTTATCTGAAGGTACATTTTTGTGTATGTTTACTCTCATTTTGCATTTCTTCATTAATGTGTAACTTGAGTAATGTAAATAATAATGAATCTAAATGCCAAAATTTAAAGCTGTAATTAAAATGAAGACTGTTAAATTACCATGTAGTAGAGTTTCATTTCTTTATTGAACTTTTTTTATTCAGAGCAAAAAAAAACATATACGGTTTTCTACTTTTAACGAATCTGTTGGATTGTTTCCATAGGAACTTAAAAATGAATCTAGTTAACAATCAGATAAAATTTAAAGCATTTGCCAGGTTTGTTAGCAATCAATTTACAAAATAATGCATGTAAAAGTTTTATCTTTTATTTTATCTATCAAATTGGCAAATTGACAGAAAATAATTAGTTTTACATTTTAATTTTAGATTTGTATTGTATATAGGGTTTAGCTTTATTTTTATCAATAAGGGATGTAAATAAAAGCATGTTATAACGATCAATGATGTATTTAATTAAAACACTTTACCAGGGAAACTGCTTCATGCAGCTATAAGTAACACACTGGTAAAGTGTTAATTTATGAAGACTTAAGTTATACCATCTTAAATGTCCTTTTCTTTATTTAATTATTTATTAAGAGCATAACATTTTTTTTGTACCTTGAATAAATCAGTAGAATGTTGCTAAGAGGTAGAAACCTTAAATTCAGAACATCATTATCTTGATTTGAACAAGAAATGCACACAAAATAAGACAGCAGTGCGTCAGTGGATCTGTCAAGTACAGACAATCTATACATTTAAAATCATTTTTTGTTCTATAATCTATCACTGAATTTAAGCTATTTTAAGACCGTTTAAGATATGTTCTCTATAGCATTGAAAAGAGTATTTGGAAACCATAAAACATTTGTTTAAAAACAGGAATTCTGATGTAAATTGTTTTTGTGTGTTTTCACTAGTAGAACCTTTGAAGAAACTTCTACCAGATGGATTTATAAACCAATTTAATAGAAATACATTAACAGTCCTACTAGTATCAGTAGTATATGAATACAAGTAATGGTAAACATTTGAGATTTAGCCAAACACATTCATTGTTGCAGTTCATCCCGTCTGATTGTTGCTGCACCTGTTGTTAATCAAGTCAGTCACTAACCATGAGTTTAAAGCCAGGTTCAGTGGTGAGGTGTGATTTTTGGGAACATGGCTGCCAAAAGAACTCGTAAAGGAAGTCAAAGCTCTGAAGGTCTCCAGAGAGACCAAGCAGCTGATAAACTCAGGAAAAGGAAAGCACTGTTCATCCAGCAGTTTGAGAAAGAAGGTTGATTTTTTTTTTTTTCTTTCCCCACAGTTCTATTAATATCATGCTTATTGTCAACAAATCCATGTGTGTTATAAGGCTGAATGTGTGTTTTTGTAACAGCACAGGAAAGAATAAATGAAATGGAGGCCAAAATGGATAAATTAATGGCGACACTGGACAGAGCAGTGAAAATAGAGATGATGAAACTGCCTCAGTCGCTTCATACAACGCTGATTAAAGATATAATGAGTGGTAGGATTAGAGCAAATAAAATGCTTTAAGTAGATAAAATGTCAACTTGTACATTTCCTAGTTAACGTAAATATGTTTTTCAGCACAGGATGCATCTGTTGGGGACGTTACAATGGCCATTGGGGTGAGTTTAAGTGATGTCTCCACCTTGTGGGCAGTTTGTACAACTGCGTTTATTTTTTATTTTATTTTTTGCTTTTATTCTCTTGTGTACGTTTATCTTTAAAATGTTGTATAATTTCTCGCAGGCTGTGTCTCCGGAGATTAGCAAGCCACTCAGCAGAAAGCCCAGCAAAAAAGGTGACACTTATAAGTTTTAAGGAGTCAGAGAAAAAGGTGTTGAGAACGTGTGTGTGTGTGTGTGTGTGGATGGATGGTTGGATGGATGGATGGATCAAAATATCATAAAAGCTTAAAAAAAAACTATAAATATGTACACCAAATCATTGCACATAGAAAAACTATGCGCTCCAAAGTACTAAAACTTAACTCTAGTAGAAACTAATGGCACTGGAGCTTGTTTTGTTGCTGTTTGTGCAATCAAAAGCAAACATTGTGCTGTTTATTTGCTTTGTTTTTTGACCAAGTCATGATGTGGAATGACCAACAAAGTTCTGACACTGGTCATGCAAAATATGTTGCTGAAAATAAGCCCTACCCTGAAAATAAGCCCTAGTTAAGATGGTCTGCCGGCATTATGGTAGTGCCATAGATATGTATTAAATATACACACTATGTATTAAATGATAAGATATTAAAATATTTATTATAGTAATATAATCATAGTATAATTTATTAAAAATTATATTTATATAATACCGGTAATATAAATTATAATTACCGTAAATATTTTTAAATACCCAAGTGGGTGCCTTCTGTACGAAAGTTACGGTAAACAGTTGACCAATCAGAGAACAGGTTGTGTCCAAGTGTATAATTTATAGAATTTAGTACAGTACCAAACGTAAATAAATGGGGAAAGTATGCATCATTTATTCATTCTTGGGAACCACTAAAGTTGAAGTCTTTGATAGATATATATATATATATATTTCATTCATTCATCCATGGTATTTTTATTCAGGTTTAAAATGTCTAAAGACACAATCACATCGTATTTGTCCATTCTTACTGTGTCCCTCTGTCCTGTTTGCCATTCTTAAGGTAAGTCAAGTACCACAACGACAGTAGCAGCCCAAAGATCTACAGGTCTCAAGACTGATGATAATAAGGTATGAATCTTTCACATGACCTGTAATTTATATTAATTAATTTGTTATTTGAAGTTTTTTCCCTTTTTTTTTTTTTTTTAACAAAATATAGAAAAGGACCAAGAAGAAAATGCAGGCCAGTAACAGCACTGGGAATTTAAGGTAAAGTCGATAGGATCAGTCTTGCATCAATACATTACTTTTGTAATTTACAAAATGGATGTCTACTATGTTTAAATGTTAAACAAATTCAAACAAAAGTTTGTGTATGTGTGAATGGTTAATGAAATGTAGGGGAATTTTACATGCATATCTCACAAAAGTGATTACACCACTCGCATTTCAGCAACCATTTTAGTATCTTCTCAAAGGACAATACTATAGAAATGAAACAAATATATTTTCAGTCACCGTGTAGCTTGTAAAGCAGTGTATTTACTGTCCTCTAAAAAGAAGTCTAAACTGGCAGAAAATGTGACTACACCCTAAGTGAGGTCAAAATTGCAATGTTTAATATGAAAATGACCTTTCTCAAAAGCTTTGAAACGAAGTCAATGTTGTACAGTACACATTTTAACTGCTAGTGCGTTATACTGCTTTTTAAAAGTAGAATTCTACTTATTTCAAATGTATTAATGATTCACATGCACTGATTTTAGTTTAGTTGTGCTGTAATGTTGGCATTAACTCAAACTATGGTTAATTACTGTTTGAAACCAAAGTAACAGGAATTATTTTGAGACAGCATTTAAAGCCTGTAAATTTTTCATTTTTATTTTTTTCTTTTCCCCTCCTGCCCAGATGTGTCTCAACAATCAGTGCTAAAAGAACTCAAGGTCGTGTGATGAAGCTGAGTGACCAAACTCTTCTGCTAGGTGGTAATATAAGGTAAGACTTCAATATTGGAAAAACCCAGGATACATCTTCTAAAGCGAAAGCAAATCTCTTGTACGTTTTGTTTTCTGCAGATTTCAAAGTCGGTCATTAAGTGATGATCTCTCAGGACTTGCTACTGCCACGATCACAACCTCTCTTGGAGAGGTAAGAGCGGCTACCTTGGGTTTGACCTTGAAGAAATTTAATGTGCCTAAAATGTCTGGCTTTTGTGTCGATTGCTAGACCTTGTTCCTGTCAGAGGAGACTAAAGATGAAGTTAAACTTGAACTGTTGGATGAGCTGGCTTTATGCCAGATGCAAAAGATTAAGGTGAGAAACATGCAAATTCTGTCTAATGCTGCGGTTTGGTATTATGTTTTTATTTGTCTGATGTCTGTTTGTTTGCAGGAGCTGATGGAGTACCTGTGCAACAAAGTCAAGCTGAAAAATGCTCCCTAAAATCTCAATTTAATACTTGTTTTAATTTTAAATATTAAAATAATAAATATTTAAAAACGTTGTGCATTACTGAACAAATGACATATTGCTTTTCAGATTAGATTTAAATCACTAACAGATGTATTAACAGGTGCATTTTTAAATAAAAAAAGGCAGCAAATTGTGGAATAACTTGATCAATTAGTCAGTAGAATGTAATTAGCAGCCCCTGACACACTAAGGATATACACTGGAGATAAAAATTAGAACAATTTCTAAACAATTGAACATTTCTGAAATAGTTATCTTCACTGCTCAATAGTTAAGGGACTTTTTGTCCTGTCTATACCATGCTACCAGAACACCTTTTCCACAAAATAACTAGGGCATTTTAAAAATAAATAAATAAAAATTTGCAGAAAACATACTGATCAAAATTAGAGCACACTTTCAGCTACCTCCCAGTTATTGGTGTTAATCTGGTACCTGGTGCTAATTTCCTTGATTATCTGTCAAACCCTATTTAACTGGCTGCCTAACTTCCAGTTTCACTGACTCTCCAAGATGGTGGGCTGTTCTAAAGTGACAGCCTCCGGCAGCAGGTTGACCAGATGAAGGCCAAAGGGATGACCCTATCAGCCATAGCAAGACAAGTGGGTCGTTCCAAATCTGTGATTTCAAGAATATTGAATCTTTACATCACAAACTCCAAGTCCGCCAAGAAGGCTGGTCGTCCACGGAAGACAAATACAAGAGGGGACAGGATACTGCAAAGGATCTCAATGGGCAAGCGTTTCCACACTGCAGCTGAATTTCTGACCAGTTCAGCGCTGAACAGGGTAAGGATCCATCTCGTCATACAGTGTCTCGACGTTTAAGAGCATTTGGACTGAAAGCCGACTCTGCAGTGACCAAACCTCTCATTAGCAGAAAGAATCAAAAGGCTACACTAAGCTTCGCTGAGGAGCATGTTGTGTGGACAGAGAACTGGTCCAAAGTTCACTTCAGTGATGAAAGCAAGTTTAATTTATTTGGGTCCGATGGGAAACATTGTTTGGCGACAAACTGGAGAAAGACTGAACCCAAAGTGTGTAAAGAAGTCAGTGAAAAGTGGAGGAGGAAGTGTCATGGTTTGGGGCAGGTTTTCTGCAGGAGTTGGGCCTCTTATACAGCTACATGGCAGAGTGAATGCAAATGTTTATCAGAACCTTCAACAACAGATGGTTCCTTCCCTGCGTTCATCACCCAATCAGCCCGCAGTGTTCCTGCAGGACAACGCTCCATGTCACACAGCAAAACGGGTAAAGCAGTTGCTTGAAACTGAAAACATTGAAATAATGACATGGCCTGCCCGGAGTCCTGATCTCAACCCAATAGAGAACCTCTGGAAAATCCTTGGTGACAAAGTTATGGCCAAGAAACCCACTACAGTCACCAAACTGTGGAGGAGACTGGAAGAAGAGTGGACCAAAATCACACGAGAGCAGTGTGAGAGACTAGTGCTGTCCTGTGGCCACAGATCCATTCAGAGCAGAGGCCTGTACACTTCCTACTAATTGCTGACTGTTGTAACCTTTAGAAAAATATGGTTGTAATCTTTTTCCATGCTACAGTCATTGTTCTCTAATTTTGATCAGTGTGTTTTCTGCAAAATGTTTTTTTTGGAAATGCGTTAGTTATTTTGTGGAGAAGGTGTTCTGGTAGCATGGTATAGACAGGACAAAAACTCCAACTGTTGAGCAGTGAAGATGACATTTCAGAATTGTTTAATTGTTTAAATTGTTCTAATTTTGATCGCCAGTGTATAATTCCCCCTCTTCAATTTTGACTTTGTACAATTAATAGGGTGAATTATCTGAACTTGTATTTACCTAATTTAAAACCTGGCAGACCACATGATTGTACTGATATGTAAAACCATTAACTCCCAAAAGCGTGTACTTTCAATCACACAAATATACTTTCATAGGTGACCAGCTGAATTTCCCCAGAAAGTATTCACTTAACCATTAAATGTAACTGGAGAGAAAAAACATGTCATGGTTATTACTCTGGAGAGTCCACAACATTCATCCTGCACATTGAATTTAAGGGAGTTGTCTTAAATACTGTCAGAAAGTGGGCCTGTGTGTTGATACAGCTTCATCTCAAAGTAAAAATATCTGCTTAATTATGAGCTGCATGTACTTTTAGCTGCTGAAACTGTTCGCCTGATTCAATTAACATAGAACATGAGCACAAGATGAAAAGCTTCATTCAATGCTTTAGCATGTCATGTAAACAAAATCAAAATTTCCCAAAAGGAAGAAATGTTTAAACTGTTTGGAGAGATATTGTTTTTATTTAACAATTTCATAAACATTTTTCCACAGAAGGTATACACCTACAGCTGCTTTTCACCCAGTTTCATTATACGATTTTTTGGATGTTTCAGTGCTTTCCCAGCATGCACCTGGGCTGAAGACAGATACAGGCAAGTGAAGGTTTTATTTAATCTAGATAACTGCAGCTCATAAAGCTTAAATGACAACACTTTAATTCTTTACACAATGCTGTAGACTCTTGTTCCAGATCTTAAAATATAACAGAAAAGAAACAAAACAAAAAAGTAAAAATCTACAAAGTAAAGTGGTAAAAATCAATCAAGCACAAATGCATACAAACCAACCTAAAAATGTGATGAATATTATGTCCCAAAGGTGTGTGTATTTTTTCAAGGACTTTTCTCTTTTACAGTCTCATTCTCTCTCTCACTTACTTTCACACAAACACTCTTACAAATAAAGAGGCTCGAATCCAAGGCCAGAACTGCACATTGGTATTAGTTTTAAATTAACTCTAAATACTATGCTGACAGCAGCAACAAAAATGCAAATTACACACCAAGTAAAAGAGAAACGACCTTTTTTTTTCTTCTTCTCTGTCTGATATTAGGTCACCTGTATATGAAACTAGAAGGGCAGGGCAGAACAGAGGAAAGGGGGGAGGATCTACAGGCTCATATGTGCGTTCGCTGAGGAAAGCAGTGTACTCGCTGTTTGAGGTAAACACTAAATCAGACAGAAGAAAAAAAAAATTAAAAAACACCCACACCTTTGTTGTTCTGCTGTTGTGCAACTAGAACATTTTCCTTCTCTGGATCCAGACAGGTTGTGGTAGTCATGATTACTGATGGGCGCACTGCACCCCTGGGCCATGATGGCCACCCTCTTCGTCAGAACTGTCATTGTAGGCTTCACGCCGATGGCTGCCAGATGAGCTTTGGCTCATGTCAAATTCCTGCAGGTCCACTTCCTCTGTCTCACCGGAGATTACAGGAGCCTCAGAACGTGAGGGCAGCAGATCCTCCAATTCCTGTGGGTGAAAAGATTATTTAAAGCTCAAAAACAAACAGGGCACGACCTCTAGCTTGGGGTAATAACGTTTTGTGAAGGTTCTTCAGTCTAAATTCCTAAAAGCTGATTAATTCACTAATCTGACTTGCTGGTAAAACTACCCAGTAAAAGACCTGCTGAGCAAAACTGCTCTTACCAAAATCTTCTAAAAAAAATAAATAAATAAATAACTAAGCCCCTAAAATACTTGTCAATTCATATAATTATTCTGAACACCACACCAGCATTAAGATATGTGAAGTTTTGTTCATTATATATATATATATATATATATATATATATATATATATATATATATATATATATATATATATATATATATATATATATATATACACACACACACACACACACACACACACACAGGGTACGGAAAGTATTCAGACCCCCTTAAATTTTTCACTCTGTTATATTGCAGCCATTTCCTAAAATCATTTAAGTTCATTCTTCTTCCTCATGAATGTACACACAGCTCCCCATATTGACAGAAAAACACAGAATTGTTGACATTGTTGCAGATTTATTAAAAAAGAAAAACTGAAATATCACATGGTCCTAAGTATTCAGACCCTTTGCTGTGACACTCATATTTAACTCAGGTGCTTTCCATTTCTTCTGATCATCCTTGAGATGGTTCTACACCTTCATTTGAGTCCAGCTGTGTTTGATTATACTGATTGGACTTGATTAGGAAAGCCACACACCTGTCTATATAAGACCTTCCAGATCACAATGCATGTCAGAGCAAATGAGAATCATGAGGTCAAAGGAACTGCCCGAAGAGCTCAGAGACAGAATTGTGGCAAGGCACAGATCTGGCCAAGGTTACAAAAAGATTTCTGCTGCACTTAAGGTTCCTAAGAGCACAGTGGCCTCCATAATCCTCAAATGGAAGACGTTTGGGACGACCAGAACCCTTCCTAGAGCTGGCCGTCCGGCCAAACTGAGCTATCGGGGGAGAAGAGCCTTGGTGAGAGAGGTAAAGAAGAACCCAAAGATCACTGTGGCTGAGCTCCAGAGAGGCAGTCAGGAGATGGGAGAAAGTTGTAGAAAGTCAACCATCACTGCAGCCCTCCACCAGTCGGGGCTTTATGGCAGAGTGGCCCGACGGAAGCCTCTCCTCAGTGTAAGACACATGAAAGCCCGCATGGAGTTTGCTAAAAAACACCTGAAGGACTCCAAGATGGTGAGAAATAAGATTCTCTGGTCTGATGAGACCAAAATAGAACTTTTTGGCCTTAATTCTAAGCGGTATGTGTGGAGAAAACCAGGCACTGCTCATCACCTGTCCAATACAGTCCCAACAGTGAAGCATGGTGGTGGCATCATCATCATGCTGTGGGCGTGTTTTTCAGCTGCAGGGACAGGACGACTGGTTGCAATCGAGGGAAAGATGAATGCGGCCAAGTACAGGGATATCCTGGACAAAAACCTTCTCCAGAGTGCTCTGGACCTCAGACTGGGCCGAAGGTTTACCTTCCAACAAGACAATGACCCTAAGCACACAGCTAAAATAACGAAGGAGTGGCTTCACAACAATTCCGTGACTGTTCTTGAATGGAGCATCTCTGGAGAGACCTAAAAATGGCTGTCCACCAACGTTTACCATCCAACCTGACAGAACTGGAGAGGACCTGCAAGGAGGAATGGCAGAGGATCCCCAAATCCAGGTGTGAAAGACTTGTTGCATCTTTCCCAAAAAGACTCCTGGCTGTATTAGATCAATAGGGTGCTTCTACTAAATACTGAGCAAAGGGTCTGAATACTTAGGACAATGAGATATTTCAGTTTTTCCTATTTAATAAATCTAAAACAATGTCAACAATTCTGTGTTTTTCTTTCAGTATGGGGTGCTATGTGTACATTCATGAGGAAGAAGAATGAACCTAAATGATTTTAGCAAATGGCTGCAATATAACAAAGTGAAAAATTTAAGGGGGTCTGAATACTTTCCGTACCCACTGTGTGTGTGTGTGTGTATAATATATATATATATATATATATATATATATATATATATATATATATATATATATATATATATATATATATATATATATATACACACACACACACACACACACACACACAGATAACAGCAAGTCACATGACTTACACATACAAATTTAAACTGAACTAGATACATCATCTAAAGTAAAACATCTTTACATTAGAGACAAAAAAGACTTGATTCTGATGGTCCTGAACACTTGAACATGCTCTTTTTCCCAAAAAACCACTACATCGAGAGTGTTTAAATCTCTCTTCTACACCTCTGTACTCACAGCTTCTCAAATTCTGCATGTACCGTATTTTCCGGACTATAAGCCGCTACTTTTTCCCCCACGCTTTAAACCCCGCGGCTTAAACAATGAAGCGGCTAATTTATGGATTATTAAATCAGATGCGCCCTCACTGAATCGGGCCGCACCACATCATAAATATGGACGAGGTTCCTCTGACGTTTGACCTGCCGCTCACTCGGACTGTCTACAGGAAATCGTCACGCTGAAAACAACCGGGCATGAAAAAAAACGCACTTCACCTGTGTTCTGAGCTGCACGGCATCGGGAGAAAAGATTCACCGATGGTGATTTTTAAACGCACGACGATGCAAAAAACAAAAACAAAAAAAAAACGAGAGAAATTGTGAAAGGAAGGAGGAAGACAGTGAACAATTACTTTCTTGATAGGCTACTGTTTAGATACAAGCCGTGTAACAGACACTGTCTTTTGTTAAATCCTGTGTAAAGTTCATTAGTTTCAGTGTAGACACGAAACATGCGGCTTATAAACAGGTGCGGCTTATTTATGTTCAAAATAAAAATCTGTGTCAAATTCAGTGGGTGCGGCTTATATTCGGGTGCGTTTAATAGTCTGGAAATGACGGTAGTCAGATTTCTTACATAAATCATTTAATTCCCACATTTAGAAAGAGGTGCTTTACTCAAAGGATCTGCAATTGTGTATCATTATGCTCACCGATAATTTCTTTGGACTGATCCAGTTGTTTTCTGGAAACTGAACATCGAATTTGATGAATAGATCTCCTTTCTCAAAGGGGTTGCGGTAATGTGGCATCCCCTCACCTCTCACAACTCTGGAAGAACCTGCAACACAATTTTTATAATCCATTTGCATGACATGATAAACTGCTTATAACCAGACAGAGCATCTTGTGTGCACATCACTCACCTGGCTCGATGACTTTGCCAGCTGGATATTTCACCACAATCTGTCTGCCATCCAGATGCTTCAGGACAAACTGAAATCCACAAAGCGCTTCAGCCAGGCCGATCTTGTGAGTCATATGCAGGTCATGTCCATCTCTTTTATATGTCTAGAAAAAGAAGACAAACACAAAGAGGATTACAGCTATGCTCCACTGCTTAATACAAAATGTGCTGTGACCACGGCTTGAACAATCAATCGTCACTTCACTTCTACATTGTCAAGAAAACAATTTGCATAAAAAAAAAAAAAACTCTATCTTTAGCACACATGTGACTATCAGAGAACCAATTACATTCAAGATGCCTTTAAAATATCCAACAACAAAAAAAGCCTATGCTAAAATAGCACTTCCCCTTAACCCTCTCTCATCTGTCTCCATGAAAGCTTGTCAGTATGATCTGCCAGGCTATTTTGAAAAGGGCTTCAGAAGCTTCTAGGCCTGGACGTGACAGGAACAGAGGGGCTACGGCTACAAGTCAAACAAAGAGCTGCCGACATCCGTATAAAACAACTGAACTCAAAGAAAAAATATAAATAAATCATTGCCATAAGATATAAATCTGCCACTGGAACTCTATAAAATCTCCCAAGAACTTTTGCGAGCTACATCAGGAAGAATAAAGCTTTACAAAAATCAAATGCACTCATCACAATCCAACAGCTCAGATGCCAGGTGTTTTCTCCCGATTGAGTGCTGGTGAACAGAAACTAATGATGGGTGAGCTCTAGATAACAGACAAATTGGTCATGACACTCAGTCGCTGCAATCGGTGTTGCTAACCCACACAATTAAGAGAGTTTGCAGTAAATTAGGCTCCAACCTGCAGTTCCATTCAACCAGTAAAGACATGATACACTATACAACCACAGAATGTTCTAGAATGTCTCTGTAGTCTGTGGCATTACAATGACCATCCACTGGTACCAAGAGACCCAAACCAATTAAAGAATGACAATGCCCCTGAGAAGCACTCAAAAATCCAATCAAAGAACCAAATGCTCTTTTTATTGTACCCTTTTATTATAGGGAGATGAATTGCATACCTCATGCTCCTTCTCCTGCAGAACGAGGACAATGTCTCCAGGTTCCACACCAGGTGCCTGATCCGCTTCTCCACCAAAAGTAATCTTCTGGCCGTGTTTCATGCCTTTGTCCACATGCACCTCCAGGATCTTTACATCCTTCACCACCTTTTTCCCCTCACACTTTTTACAGCGGTCTTTCTCACTGATCACCTCACCTACAAACACACGATTCTAATGGTTTTACACACATTCGCTGCTGATACAATGGTCCAATGCACAAACATTACCAGTTACTGCTGTTGAATAATATATAAAAAAAAATAAAAATAAAATAAAAGATTTGCAGGTCTGGGATCTAGCCTTCCTACTTACCTTCACCATTGCAGTCAGTGCAGACAGACTGCATCTGTTGGACCATTCCAGGAGCCAACTGTCTGATCATAATGCGCATACCACGTCCCCGGCAAGTCACACACTTCTGCACTGCACCAGTCTTCCCCCCCTGGCTGCAAACATCGAACAAAGTTTTTCAATTTAATAATTCTAACAAAAAGATAAATGCTACTGCACTTTACACAGCACTGGAGGAGTCTACAATCTGATTGGTCTGAAGGTGTTAATTCTCTACAACAGCAGCTGTGACAGAAATGCTGTTAAGAAAACCCACAGAATTATGTACATATTAAAGCAGTTGTTCTAATATTATATATGTTAGGAGCTCATTCTCAGGATGATGGATGTTCCACAAACGCATATATAATGCCTATAAACCTTTTAAAAACTAATTTCTATAAAAGATAAATGTCTTTATTTAACATGTATGAAAGGAGTCTCCAGTGTTAGCACTTTTCAGGAGTAAAGCTATGACCAGGTTTTCCAACAGCTTCATAGATCTGATTTTTTATTTTTTTTAACATTGCTAATATTTGGTAATATCACCAACTAGATAAATCATCTGGTTTCAAATACTTACCCATTACAAGTGCTACAAAGAACATTCTTGCTCAGTTGTAATTTAGTTGTTTTGCCATTATATAGATCTTCAAGTGATACCCTAGAAATAAAAAACAAAGATATCACAAACACAAAAATGTATTATAATAAACACACAAATGTACTGTGCTATTAAGAAAATGATCAGCACTACATGTAAATAAAGTAATATGGCAACTGAAGTCGAGGACGAATAATCTATGTCGATTTCTATTTCTACATGCTTCTAAACTGCTGAAAATACAAAGACTTACTTAAGAGGGTGAACCATGTCCTCCCCTCTCCGCCGGCCACCGTTTCGGCTGCGTCCCTGACCACCCATAAAGCCAAAGAGGCCACCACCGAAAATGTGAGAGAAGATGTCGTCCATGCCGGGTCCTCCTCCGCCCCCTTCTCGCAGTCCTTGTTCTCCATAACGGTCGTACAGCTCCTTCTTCTCTGGGTTAGTTAGCACTTCATACGCAAAGCTGATCTCTTTGAACTGAATTAAAATGACAGCTCTCAATTATTTGATCATATCTGCTTACTTATCTCCAAGATTAAGTATGATTACAGCACAGAAGAGTGCAATCTAAGCATTAACACATTACTATAAAAAAAAAAAACATCAGACCATTAATTAATGCTTATAGCCGTACAACTGCATCATTCAAATTAAGATAATTTTCTTTTAATTGTTTCCTGAAAACTAATTACATAAAACTTGCAAAAACCTAACTTTCTTATTTCCATTAACTTAGTTGTGGAGTTACACAATGATATAGATCCTGAGAACCTTAAACATATGTCTCTAAAAGTGATTTAAAGATAAATACTAGTACATTCCTCAGAACTAAGGTACAACTGGAGTAATATTTTGGGATCATCTGAATTACAACAAAAGATTGTAGTTCTACCAGAACTTAAATATTTACCTTGTCTCCAGCATTTGGGTTCTTGTCAGGGTGATACTCCTTTGCTAATTTGCGGTAGGCCTGAAATAAATGAATGTTATAAATAGTTACACAGATTCTACCAGGTAGGGATTTCTAAACAATGAAAGGTATCCTAATATGGACATTAAGGAATATAGCAAATGTGTAAGTTGTATTCAATTCCAGACTTGTCAGAATACACACTTAAGACAATTGCTTTAACAAGGTCAGACTAAAATAACAGAACAAGGTCAATAAGATGGTCTACTCTAGTCTGAACAGTAATATTACTACACCATACATTTATAGTTGTGTGACAAATTGTGGATCTTAGTACAGGGGTCTTTAGTCTTATTCAGAAAGAGTCACTATGTCTGCAGGCTTTCATTCCAGCCAAACGGGATTCACGCCCTTTTCCACTTGTTAAATTAAGTAAGACTTCTTATTTAACAGGAATAAAAGCCTGCAGTTACATCGGTCCTTTGATAAGATGGAAGACCTCTATTCTGGTTTCTAGCTTTACATTTGATTCAAAAGGGAAAAGTTGGCTAGTGTCTAAATCATCAACATTAAAAAGAAGTGAGCTTCTTCATGAGTAAATGTTTCCTTGACTCCTCTCTACCACAACCTCAATTCTCACAGAGGTTCCATGAATAAAAGTTACCTTAATCAAATCCTATAAAATCATCTCATATATGCATTTGCAGCAACCATCAACTCTACACTGCAGGCTCAAATAATGATTTACCGAGTTTACTTCCAGTAACCATTATGCAGCAGTTCAGCTCCAACCTATGTGTGTGTGTGTGTGTGTGTGTATTTATATTGTCAGTTAGTACAATGCAACTGTTTGCACTTCTGGTAGATGCAAAATGTTAATTTTTTACACATTTACTATGCAATAACAAACTTACACCAATCAATCAATTTATATACCGACAACCCATCTATCCATCAATCTACTCACCTATTCATCTATCTATGTGAACAGGCGAATCTATATAACGTCACACAGCGACTTTCACTGAAAAAGTCACCACCACTAATGCCTGTATTCCTACAGTTTAGACCCCGGATGATCCCTGGGCATCACTACTTAATTATAATATTGATTATAGTTTAACCATAATATGGGGGTTTTCTAATTGCTCAGTTCGAGCGTAAATAAAATAAAAAATATTGAATGATGTTCAAAACCACACACAGAAAAGGAAAACGCTATTGGACTAACTGCGGGATCTGACCACAGTTGCGCAATTTCATCTTTTCATTATGAACAACTTTTGTTCGCTCCACACAGGCAATGCTGGCAGAGC
Source organism: Silurus aristotelis (assembly GCF_946808225.1). Taxonomy (NCBI): domain Eukaryota; kingdom Metazoa; phylum Chordata; class Actinopteri; order Siluriformes; family Siluridae; genus Silurus; species Silurus aristotelis. The sequence goes on from NC_139582.1 coordinate 12,010,312, forward strand.
GACACATTCTGCGTAATCAGTTATTTTGCACGTTTTTCTTGGTAACCATGACGGTTACGTGGAAAGACAACGAAACAAGGCCCGCTAAAGCACACAGAGCTAGCTAGCTAGCTAACTGCAACCCCATGCTTTTAAATAAAATATAAACATGTTGTACTGCTCCGTACACAATTCAACAGGATATAAACATACCAAAATAAAAGGTTGTCAAATAAATATGTTTTTGTATAATTAATAAACAACACTTTGTCAGTTAAATCCTAACTGCGTGTGAGTTGACCTCGTTTCTGTTTGATTACAAATGATCCCTTGCCGTTTATTAAATGATCACAAAAATAATGAATTACTCGTGTAAACACGTGAAAGGTTGTAGTAATTACGACCAAGTTCGCTTTGTGTGTAAATTAATAAGACAGAAAGCGGTTTGCTAGCACAAGCCGGTGAACAGGCCGGTTTAACAACAACGTGCTAATCAGGCTAGCGATAGTAAAGCTAGTGAAAAATAACCTTACAGCTAAATTTGGGCAGTAAAATTCGTTAAAAACAAACATACAAATAGCACATGAAGAAAAATTTATATTAAAATAAAATCAGAACTTTATAGGTGTATTTATATATTAACATCGGGTACCGGCTAAATCTACCGACTAGGCCTCGTTGCACAGCCATACGGCAATACTAACAGACAAATCCCAAATAGCTTTCTCGACCCCTACATAGTGCACACATGCCAATACTGTCAGCGCCTATCTAGTGGTCCCCAACAGGAACGACTCAGCAATTTGGGACACGACCCCTACGCCTGTTAGCAAATTAGCTATGTGGCTAATCCGTCCTTCCTGCTTCTGGTGGCCACACGCCGGTGTCAGATTGAGGTGTGGAATAAAGTGTTTCGGCAACGTTACTCGATGGCTAACTAACAACGAACGATTTCTGCTACTTTTATTTACCTTCTTAAGCTCATTTTCGGACGCTGAAGGAGACACGCCGAGAATGTCGTAGAGTTTTGTGTCAGCAACGTTCGCCATGGTGAAGCTCAGCGCAGGGAGGTGAAGAGAGAAAACAGACGCATGCGCAATGGGACTACTTTAACCTCCTGGGGCGGTAGAAGCCTAACGCGCATGCGCATTGTTTAGCATGTCGGGCTTCCTTCAAGGTACTCCTTGGTTATGGTGAAACGCGTTTCCGAATTATTTGAGCCGAAGATGCCGTGAATTTTTAATATAAAGCTGAGGAAAATGATGCAACACATAAGGAATACAGTAGACAGGACGACATAAAGTGCTCATATGAGTGTGACAAGTGCAAAAAAAAACAACAATAAATACGAAGGCAATAAACACATGTCAGGTATACAGGACCAAAGTGAGTGGAACAATCACTGCATTTTTTTCCTGCAAATGATTGGCTATAAATGCTGTTACAACTTTAAACACGTCAAGTTTATTTCTATAGCGCTTTTCACAAGAGACATTGTCTCAAAGCAGCTTTGTAGAAATCAGCAGTCAAGGTGAATGGTGTGCATTTATCCCTAATAAGCAGCCGTGGCGACTGTGGCAAGGTAAAACTCGCTTAGATGTTATGAGGAAGAAACCTTGAGAGGAACCAGACTCAAAAAGGGGAACCCATCCTTATTTGGGTGACATCAAGAGTGTGATTATAGTCTTTAAACAGTACAGAACACTGGAGAGAGAGAACTAACATGAGCACTGGAGTGTAAGATTACAAATAATGTTCTTTTTACAGTCTTATACAGTCATTGTGGTTATAAAACTAGGAGCTACTGAGCAACTCATAAAATAGCACAACATTTGTGATCATCACAGATCCAACACCAGCTTCTCCCTGCCAGAGCCTTTAAACACTTCAGGAGGTCCAATGTCAAAACTCCACACATGTAGTGGGATCCAATTGGCACTGGTACGTCTCTAGATGGTTCGGGATGTTTGCGAGTTTGGCATCTACTTCTTTAAAGGTCCATAATCTTCATGAGGTGGGACCTGACTGGAGCTGGCCAAACCTCAGGATGCCTCGGGATAGGGAGAGAAAGAGAAGCAGTGGAGAGAAATTAGCGTAGCTGCTGTTCATGATATTAACAGCACAAGTTAATAATGTGCATGTGATCAGATGTTTTGGAGCACAAGTTTATGATGTGAGACGTATGTTATGTGTAGGCTTTGCTAAAAAGATAAGTTTTTAATCTGCACTTAAACTGGGAGAGTGTGTCTGAGCCCCGAACACTGTCAGGAAGACCATTTCAAAGTTTAGGAGCTAAATGTGAGAATGATCTACCGCCTTTAGTGGATTTTGCTGTTCTAGGAACTACTAGATGTCCAGAGTTTTGAGATCTCAGCGAACGTGACGGTTTGTAGCATGTTAAAAGACTGGATAGATACATGGGAGCAAAACCGTTTAGTGTTATAAGTAAGGAGTATCGTTGTTTGTAGTCGATTCGAAACTTGACAGGTAGCCAGTGTAGGGACGATAAGATTGAAGGAACACACACTTACTATGTTCAGAAAGAAAGCTCAAGTCCAGTTTCTGGTGTATTGAATTAAAGCAGGAAATATTTTTCTAAAACAAGCCAACAGTAAATAACTAATGCATATCAGAAATTCGACACTTTCTAGTTATGTTTTACCCTTCAATCTCTGCAGAAATTACCATAATAATTATTCAATCAATCAAGCTTTATTTGTATAGCGCCTTACAGCAACCGAAACCAAGGACACAGAAATTAAAGGAGCTGCACTCCTTCACCTGCTGAAACAGCATTTGACACATTCAAATACACATTTATACTCATATGATATATTCACTAACTACAATTATATATTTATTAATGGACGACATACTGTGCTATTAAACTGTTTAATGCAACTATCTGAGAGACTCCAGTTCTTTTTTTTTACTTGCTTACTAGATTTCCCAATGCTCATAACTTGAAATGCACATTAAACATTATTCACAATGTGAAACTGAAAAAGCATTGCATTTTTAATCACTAATTAAAAAAATTATTTACCTAAGTAATATTAGTCAGTGATTAACCCACAAGCTTACAATCTTAAGCTTGCTTCTATTACTGCTGCCGAATTATGCACTATTTAGTTATTTATATATTTTATTATTAGATTTTAATAACTAATTCAATAATGAATTAATTATAGTTCTCTTTTGTACTGTATAAGATATACAGTAGGTTTACTGGTCGGTGATATGATGTGTTTTGTGTATTTGTCCCACACTGTCTTGTATTGTCTGTTTGCACTTGTATTGTCTTTTGTCTTGCACTGTTTGGACTCGGTTGCAGACGATGCACTTTCTGTGGCGAGGACAATTTACTTTAGTCCTAGTTCTGTGTTTTGTGATGTAGCACCACTGTTCTGGAGAAACACTGTCTCATTTTCACTGTGTACTGCGTCAGATATATATGGTTGAATATATATAAAAGCTTTAATGGCAATAAAAGCTTTTTGACTTGACTTTTAATTACAACTCCACAGTAAATCGTAGGAGATCATGAATGCACCATAATGTTTCCTTGATGATTCACTTTATGATTTCCCCTCAGTTTTCCCCGCTAGCGTCACATTTTGTGTAGGTTGTTAGACATATTTTAACCCGGAAAAAATTCAATATGAATAACAAACACCGTAGAATATTATTAGACATGTAGAACCTCATGTGAGGCGTATGGGCCATTAAATCAGTAACCACTGCTACTACTACTAACAAGAACGATAACAGAGTATAATGTAGAACTTGTGTTCATAGTAATGGACTTCACAGTGCAATACCACACATGACCAGCTTTTTTTATGTTCCGGTCTTTAATACTGAATTAAACTAACCATTTTATACAACATATTTAACTTACACAAGAAGACCTATTGACTATAATACACATAATTTATCAATCGTATCCTAGACACTGGGGTGCAATTAATATTTTTATAATATGGGACTGTTATTATAGCAGACCATTCAGTGGTTAAGATGGTTTCACTTTCATTCTAAGTCATGAAACTCTGATCACCTAAAGATTTGTAATATCTTTCCTCACTGCAGTTTAAATTCAGAGGACAGCATTATGGATTTATCTCGGGATAGCATTATTACTTGGGCACGTAAAATTTGTGTAAACGTTTCATATTGTCTTAAACTTGCCTTAGATTTAATATCACAGATTTTCTATGTCACACTCAGATTGATTTCAGTGAGTAATTTTATTGTTATATTATTTGAAAGACAAAGACGTGTCATTACCATGATACACTGTACTTTCTTATTGTGCTAATAACCGACTATTTATGTGGACGGGGTGTTCTGTCACAGAGATGTGAGGTCAAGACAATGTTTTAATATAATTGTTATATGTTTAGAGTAATGCCATGTGTTTACAGAAATAGGATATGTATCGGATTGTCTTAGATTTTCTTTATATTTACTATTGCAGATTATCTACAACATACCCGGATTCATGTCTGTGAGTAAATTTAACACAGAGTCACTAAAAGCAACAACAAAGTATTTACGAGACATCACGATTAATTACCAGTAGACTGTTAATTATTACTGTTTCAGCAGACCATAAAGTCGTTGAAATCGTTACACTTTCATTCTGAGTAATTGTTTTGTAATAACCTAAGATGATCCATAATATCTCTCCTTTTTGCAGTTAAAGTTCAGAGGACAGTATTATAGATTTTTCTTGTGACATGTTTATTACATGGGTGCATAATATGGGGACACAATTTCTATTAATTTGCTTCCTATTTACTATTTCAGAGTTTCTGCAGCATACCCACATTAATTTCCGTGAGTAATCTCATTGTTATATTAGTTGAAAAATTAAGAAGTATTACTACCAGGAGACACTGTCATTTCTTTTTATGTTTATAAAATACATTTATGATGATGGGCGTGTGCTGTCACAGAGATGTGAGGTCATGAGCTTCACAGTGGTCCCTGGATTCAGTACAGTTTCAGCCGGAAACTGAAGACAATGTTTTACTATAATTGTCATGTGTTTACAGAAATGTGATACGTATTAGATTGTCTTAGATTTACTTTTTATATTTACTAATACAGATTATCTACGGCATACCCGGATTCATTTGTGTGAGTAATTTCATTGTTATGTCATTTAAAATATAATGATATCATATAAATCATATCATATAATGATACACTAACTTTCTTTCGGCTTTTTCCGTTAGGGGTCGCCACAGCGGATCCTCCGCATGTTTGATTTGGCACATGTTTTTACTCTGGATGCCCTTCCTAATGCAACCCTCCCTATTTATCCGGGCTTGGGACCGGCACTACGAGTGGCTGGGGTTGGAGCGGTGAGAGCACCACATCCTAACCACTAGACCACCAGGGACCCTATATCATATCATATAATGATACACTGTTCTTTTTTTTTTGCTTATAACCAACTATTTATGTAGATGGGTTTGTTCTGTCACAGAGATGTGAGGTCATGAGCTTCACAGTGGTCTTTGGATTCAGTACAATTTTAGCCTGAAACCAAAGACAGTGTTTTAGTATAATTGTTATGTGTTTACAATAAAAAGTCCAGCTATTTTTCTTTAAGCGATATTAGATCATTTTCATCAGTAATAATCTTATGACAGTCAATGCTGATATCACACTAAATGTAAACATAACACCCTAAACTCTTCTTCCCTTAGAGATGTCTGACTAAAGTGGCAAAATTTGTATGGGATGCATTGGTGCGCATTCTTTCCCAAAAAGGTAGGCTTTCTGTAATGATGTATTGGTGATTATACTGTATAAATTAAAAACAAATACAGACCTACACTGTCAATTATGTTTCAGATGAAAAGTCAAAGGCAATCAGATTCCACAAAATGGTCATTGGTAACGACATGAACAGCCACCAGGATTTTTTGAGAAGTTTGGGTATTAATCCCCAAAATGAAGTGTTGTCGGTGGATCAGAGTGATGTCATTATTGCATTCGTCGTCATTGTCTCTCGTGCTGGAACTGACATTGAAGCTGCTCTTAAGTATATACCAGGTAAATGTTCACGTGAAGAAGAGAGTGTAACCTTTTTTCATAGCAATTGTTATAAAAATAAACAACTATTTTTTCTGAAAATGAAAATATTACTGTATCATATATGGATCATTCTATTTTTCATCCTAGAAAACCAGCCTGTTGTTTTGGTGGTGCTCCATCACACATTTGATCCGGATAGCATTGTTCCAGAGAGTAGACGATATGTTAGCAAGAAGAACATATGGACTGTGGACTGTCTCTATCATGAGGACCAGGGACTGTTGAAATGTCATCATAACACAAAGGCACTAGAAGCAACAACAAAGTATTTTATGAGACATCAAGGTGAATTACAAGAAGACTGTTAATTATTACTGTTTCAGCAGACCATAAAGTCTGTAGCCCTTGATGTCTAAATTAACGTTTCTTATGAAAGGTATGACTGTATATATGTACGAATAATTAATAGTAAAAAAGAACTCTAGATAAAAATGTACTTTGTCATACAGATTGTGCTAGCTTACACTGTACTGCATCTCTTCAGTTTAATTATTTAAAATCACCAAATTTATTATTATTTTTGCTATAATTTATATCCAAAGAGGAGAAATACATAAAATTAACATCTCTTTTTAGAAAGCATAGTAGTAAAACAAAATGGATGCATATAGAAAAAAAAATTCTATTCTATTCTATTCTATTCTATTCTATTCTATTCTATTCTATTCTATTCTATTCTATTGTTCACCCCAAAGCTCATAATCCTTGCCAAATCATATGTCTTTATTGGAACTGGCATTATGTACAGGAGCATGGTTATACTGGAACAGGTTTGGGTCTCCCAGTTCAAGTGAAGGGAAATTCACAGAATGCAATACAACAATGAAAGCTTCCAGCATTGTGAAAAGAGTTGGGGAAAGAACTGTATACTTGTGTGATGATCAGGGATACAGATATGCTTGGCCATATAGTGTATTTTTATGCTAAAAATTAAACATATTTTCTTTAGTCTGCGATAAGGTGTGATAGCTCTAAATGTGAATATTAAAATGTTAATGATTTTTAAAAAAGTAATTCTGCTAAAACACACACACACACACACACACACACACATACACACACACACACACACACACACACACACACACACACACACACACACACACACACAAACATTAAAATTAAAATGTTTTTTGCAGCAGAGGTTTAATAATAAAAAAAAAATTATATATATATATATATATATATATATATATATATATATATATATATATATATATATATATATATATATATATATATATACGTATATATATATATATATATATATATATATATATATATATATATATATATATATATATATATATATATATATACGTATATATATATATATATATATATATATATATATATATATATATATATATATATATATATATATTTTTTTTTTTTTATTATTTTTATTATTTTTTTTTAAAGCCAGAGATTACTTGTGATGGATATCATTTCTACATCTTATCATATTTTTTTTTTGGCAATATTGGACATGTTTATTAAAATAACTCACATTGACAACCTTAAATTTTGATTTAGTTTTCTGTGTTTCCAAACACTAAAGCAGGGAACTCAAAAGAACCCCTTCTTTAATAGATGAACTTGCATTACATGGCAATTATAAATGACAGAGTGGTATGAGTTCATACACATTATATGAAAGGCACATGCTTTAGTTTTTTTACAGCAACACATAATTTTAGATGCTGAGTTAGAGTTGGCTGCCATCTTAGATTAATATCAATGCTAAAGCACATAGACAGGTCCTGGGTGCAGTGAAAAACAGTAACTAGAATCAAGTAGCAGGAAGAAACCATGAAACCCCTGCAATGCAGATGTGATAATTTATCTTAATAATGCCTTTTACACATACATCTTAAATGCCAACTTTAATCTAACTTTAAATTTGAATAAACTGTTAAAGATATTTCAGATTTTTACATTCAGGAAGCATATGGAGAGTGGGAGGAGGGGGGGGGAATTCGTGTAAAACCAAAAGTGAAAGTATTGATTAACATCTTGCAGTTAAGAAATAAAGACGCGAACACTGGTGAGACATTTGAATATTGGAGATTCCACTTCCCTAAAGATGTATGCAGGTAAGTCAGTCTGTTCTTTTCTCATTTCCACTGTCTCGTGTACACTTTTTAAAACTATGATGCAGGATGTTTTTCAACACCAGACTAAGCCACTGTTGCACTACGTAGACATTTCTGAGTGTGTGTGGTAAATATGCGCTGTCTTTTACGTAACTGTCAACATCTTCAATTCATGTGATATGAGTGGCAAATAAAATGTAATTTTGCTTTAACACTTTTAAATAATACTACAATTATTATGTAAAAATCTAGATGAAAATAACCCACATCCTGTTGTTTTCTCGAATCAAGTTCTTCACTACACACATTTACACTCACCCACCATTTTGTTAGGAACATTTATACATTGAAAACAGGCGAGTAGCGCAACAATGACAGGTTTATATCAAATTCATTAAATAGAAATACATTAACAAACCGAATTTATTTATTGTAGTAACACAGACAAGAACAATTACTTTTTAGTGTGTATTTTTAAACAGTTATTGATTCAACCAGTCATGTAGCAGCACAATGCATAAAATAATGCAAATAAAGTTCAAGGTCAAGCTTCAGTTTACCATCAAACATGAGAATGGGTCATAATGTGATCTCTATAATTTCATCCACAGCATCCTTGTTGCTAGTTTTGGAATTTCAGAAACCACTGTTTTTCAGAATGTGTGGGGAAAAAAAGACTCAGAAAAGGAGGCTACAGTAACTTAAATAACAACACTTTTACAACCAGATATTGTAATTACAATAGCATTTTTGCTCTGGATATTGTTGTATTAAATAGCTTAATTAACAAATGCAACTTTATATCAGGTCTGTCAAGTAGCATGTACTTTTGGTATGTAGTGTGTATGATGTCTCCTAATCATATGTCTTTCATAGAGCAAAATAAATTTGTGTAGAATTAACTTCCTCTTGGTGTAGAGTCTTTAGGATTTTCATGTCTAAAACCAAGCATTAACCCTCCATTAAGATATAAATAAGTCTTCAACCCAAAATAGCTTATAATACAGAGTTTACAGGATTATTAAATGCATATGTACCACTAACTTAAACACTGATATTAAACCTTGTCATCTTTTTTTCCAGAATCAGATAAACTGACATTTTACATTAAACAATCTGGGAATACTTTGGGAGCCCAACTTGACTTTATAGAGCGTCTGAAACAACGGCGTCATCTCCGTCAAGTTTATTCAGAGGAAGAATGCGACGTCATTTTTGCTTTTGTCCCTATTGCATCTCGAGCTGGAACGGACATTGAAACTGCACTTAAGAAGATTACAGAGAGTACAGAGTGATTTACATTACTATATTAGTGATCAAAATTATAATTAAACACCACCATATATGAAACCTTACAGCAAGGGTGTCCAAACCATCCATTTTTAATTGACCCTCATTAAAGTATTAAAATATAATGGTCTATGGCCCTCACACGAGTTTAAATGTGTTGCACTTCTTAGTTTCAACACTAGCTGGAGCTCAGGTTCACCAGAAATGGTGGAACCAAAAACACGTGCCATCCTAATAACTAATCTGAGGCTCACTGAGAGAATTACCTGCCAACCTTTTTGTAGAAACTAAAATGAAAATCTACTAATGGAGAGCTGTGATAGAGGCCTTTTTTCTTCAAACATGTTCATTTGATTGATTTTACCAATATTAATGCATGAAAAGTGAGGCAGTATACCTCACTTCTAGTGAGTGGCCCAGTCCTTCGTATATTTTTTTGTATGTGACCTTCAGGAAAAAGTTTGGACACCCCTGAGCTTACAGAATGGTTGTATAGGGTTTGATTTAGCAAACAAAATAAAATGTTACCCTGACATTTCTGTATTAATATTATTAACTCAACATAATCTCTTTTACCCTTATTTACCTCTCTTTCTTCCAGCGAGTAAGCCTATTCTCCTTGTGGTATTTCACCACACTTTTTATCAAAATTACATTGCTCCAGACAGCAGATGGTTTGTGAAAAGAAAAGATGTGTTTGCTGTGGACGTCCTTTTTCATGAAGATGAAGGACTGCTAAGATGCCCACGCAATGACATGGTACTGAAATCTGCCACGGATTATCTAACGTCTGTGCGTGCGCCACCAGATATCTTGGTAAGTTGGTAATAGCTAGCTAAGAATCAATAAATTTAATAATTTATTTTATGTTTCATTTATGACACTAATCACAAGAATTACACCAAGAAAAAGAACAGATTTACAATACCACAATAATTCTTGTTTTTTTTTTCCCTGGCAGCCTGAACAAACAAACATTTCCAGAAAATGTTGTGATTTTAAAATTGCACTGATTGTAGCCTTGACCTTATTTGTGGTGGTTTGTATTATTGTTGTTGAAGTGTTTTTTCTTTATTATAAGAACGTTTAACTATGTAGGAACTTAATCTGACAGTAAACCACATAAAATAATAAACCAACAAAGGTAGTATCTTTTTTTCTTCTTTTTTAATAATCAAGGTCACATTTACAATCATACAACTCCTAAAAAGACTAAAAGTATAAGACTAAAAGAAAAATCTTAAGTGTTTATTGGCACATTAGTATAAATATTCCGCTGGCAACTATTGGCTAATAGCTTTACTCACCAGCCAGTGTTTGAAGAGTAAAGTTAAATAAATTTAGATAAATATAAACACACACACACACACACACACACACACACACACACACACACACACACACTAGAAGACCTATTACCTATAATACACATAATTTATTTATCGTATGCTAGACACTGCGGTGCAATATTTTTATAATGTCATTTGGGACTGTTATTATAGCAGATCATGCAGTGGTTGAGATGGTTTCACTTTCATTCTAAGTCATGAAACTCTAATCACCTAAAATTCTAAGATTTGTAATATCTCTCCTCACTGCAGTTCAACTTCAGAGGACAGCATTATGGAGTAATAATACTATCCTATTAGGCCGTAAGGTGAAGACGTTTTTAGTTTCATCCCATATATGAGGCACTAAATTCTTTTCATTTTAATAGAAAGAGCTATTGGTTTTGAGCGAGAAAATAACAGTTCTCCATGTTATCCTGCAGTTTATATCTATTAGTGTTTAAAGTCGGCAATAGTTCCTTCATCGCGTAATAATATTTTGATCATGAGTGATTCGGCTTTGCGTCACGTGTAGGAAGCACAACCAATAAGGTGGCCTCTTTTTGGAACAATGAATCCAAGATGTCTGCGCCCTTGTTGTCAACATCGAGTAGCGAAGAAGAGGAAATCACGGTCAGACCTTATTATAAACTCCGTAAAAAGGATTATAAACAATGCTATATGCATCTCGCGTCCATTAAGAAAGAAGAAACGAAGGATTTTACACACACATACGATGGGATACATACAGAAATGGCGTCAAGCAGTGGCTTGGTTTGCATGGTGAGAATCAGAGAATAGCAGAAACATACAAACATTGTCTAGAAATTGAATTTGAAAATGTTCCCGAAGACGCTGGGTTTCATTCCACTTGCTACAGGCGTTTCATTGACAAAAAGCGCCTGGATGCGGCAGAGAAACGTGTCATACAGCATCCTGAAATTCAAGATGCTCATAAAGACCAGTCTGTGTCATCGAGTAGTAGTACCTAAACAACTGAATGTCCTAAAAAGAAACATGGCGGACCTGCCAGTAGCTTGTGCAGGTCCTGTGCTTCCTGCCTTGTGCATAATTTGTAAGAAAACGGAAAAGTACATTACTGTGGCAGGCAAACGACAGAAGGACCATCTTTCACAGGCAGAAACGTTGTGTGCAGGTGGGTTCACACACACACACACACACACACACACACACACACACACACACACACACACACACACAAGTTTTAAGTTTTATGCTATATGCTGGATACCATGGCTAAATTTAAATTACATTTACATAATATATGTATGTTACAAATTATTTATTGTTTTTCATACAGCTACAACCAAAATACTCTATTGTTTAATGGTTAAAATTTTTTGTATAATGTTTTTTATTTACAATCTCAATTTGTAATGTATAATATATATTTATTTATTTACAGGCCAGTTGCTGAAAGCTGCTGCGATGAAGGAAGACACTAGCATTCTTGTGCATATTCAAGACAAAGACTGCGTCTCTCTGGAGGTGCGATACCACAAGTCCTGTTACAGACAGTACACCAGGTTCTTGACGTAGTCTACTGCAACAGTTACTGGGACCTCAGAAGAACCGTGACCTCAGATGGTGCTATTCTCTTTGATGGTATGGCGGTCATTCAAGCCCTTCGGTCCATACCAAGTACCTTTGGAGAGCTCGCCGACACCATGCTGCAGTACATAGTCAAGTGTAGCGAATTTAGCTCGCAAAGAAAGCTAAATATTTATGGTAATTATAAATATTTAAGTAAAGTTGAATTGACGGTAATGGAATTAACATTACACTTATTTGTCTGTTCGTCCGCCAAACAGACTGTATAATTTTATATTAATTCTATAAAAGAGGTATCTCCCTGGCCAAGAAAGACGTAACCCCCTTTTACTTTATACCGTAAATTAAATTAAAGAGCATGTAGTTCAAACCTGATGTTGCAGAAACTTTGCATTTGCGAACGTACTCAGAGACAACTACTTGTGAAAAATATGGTGTTTAATAAATGAGACAAACACACATAGAACTAGCTACACGAACAAACAAAGAAATAAAGAAAACAAAAATAAAATAAACAAAGGTTAAAACTAGGAAAGGAGGAAGAGAAAGGAAAAAGAAGAAAGAGAGAATGGAAAGAGGAGGGATGGAAATGCTTAAGCTTCAAAATTAAGCACACCCTAACTGGGAAATCGTCACAGGAATTAAAATTCACCTTAAGATTCACTAAGACTTAAAGTACGCAACTAATTTCGTTGGTAAAGGAAACGGTTACTTGCATTGGCTTGTTGCACAAGAGTCCGGATGCGAAAAGGAAATCTTTGAAGAGCCAGTTCGGGTGGGGTCAGATGTTCTTCCAGGTTCTCCTGAAGATCAGAGCAGTGGTTGTTCTTGGAAGTGAAGCTTGCCTGAAGATCTTGAAGAAAGAGTGAGTCGTTTCCAAGCTGTTTCGTACGTCTGACCAACGATTGTTGGTGTTTGTGACATTTTAAAGGTCTCGAACTTCACCCATCTTTGGGGGAACGGCCAATACTAAGGGTTGAGATTTTGGAGGGAAATCTCCCCTTTGTTTCATGTGTTTGTGGGCATGGTTTGGACTATGGAACTATAAAGTTTAATCTGAAGTGTATTAAGACGGTATGGTGACTTACGTGATCCAATAAAATGTACCATTGTTTGAAAAGTAAGTTACAGATAATTTTGTGGTCATTTGGATACTAAACACAAGAGGATTGACGGCATAACGGTAGAGGTACATTACATACATTGATCAGTAGTCAAAGTGTAACTAATGTTACTACGACATTATGTTTTGATAAAAAAAATGAAAACACAAAACAAAATGCACTTTCATTAGGAAAGTGACGAGCAGATAATTTTGTATAAATTCTGACATCAGGCCTTAAAAGGACATACAGCATTAGAACAGGTATACGTTAACGTGCTGGGACCAGTACTTAGCGTATAACGGATGTTAGTACAATGTCGTATTCTGATTAAATGAAATGCACCCTTGTCAGAAAAGTAAAGAACAGATAATTTTAAGTCAATTAAGCATTAATAGAAGACACATTTATAGAGTTACATTAATAGGATCTTTACCGTACAACTATAAACAATAAAGGAGATACATACAAGTATAGGTTAATGTCGTGGGATGTCAAGTCAAGTTTATTTGTATAGCGCTTTTCACAACAGACATTGTCTCAAAGCAGCTTTACAGAAAACAACAGTGAAGGTGAATGGTGTGCGTTTGTCCCTGATGAGCAAGCCGTGGCGACAGTAGCAAGGAAAAACTCCCTTAGATGATATGAGGAAGAAACCTTGAGAGGAACCAGAAAGCCAATGTAGGGACGATAAGATTGGGGTTATATGATCGTATTTTCTTGACCTAGTAAGAACTCTTGCTGCGGCATTCTGAACTAACTGAAGCTTGTTTATTAATGATGCAGGACATCCACCTAGTAATGCATTACAGTAGTCTATTCTAGAGGTCATAAACGCATGGACGAGCTTCTCTGCATCAGATATAGATAACATATTTCTTAGCTTAGAAATATTTCTAAGGTGAAAGAAGGCTGTTTTTGTAACTTGATTGATGTGATTTTTAAAAGATAAGTTGCTGTCTAAAATAACTCCCAGGTCTTTTACCGTTGAACTAGTAGTTACAGAACAACCGTCTAAATGCAGGCTGAGATGCTGGAGCTTCTGTGTACTATTTTTTGGGCCGATGAGCAAAATCTCCGTTTTATCAGAATTTAATAGCAGAAAGTTATGGGTCATCCAATCTCTTATTTCTTCAACACACTCAGTTATGCGAGCTAATTGAGCTGTATCGCCTGGTTTGGATGAAATATATATAGCTGGGTATCATCAGCATAACAATGGAAGCTAATTCCATGCCTTCTAATAATATTTCCTAACGGAAGCATGTATATTGTGACGTGGAGCATCTTATTCATTTTCATTTTTTATTTTCAGTATTTTCATTTGAACTGTTAAGGATATTTTTAATTTATACATTCAGGAAGCTTATGGGGAGGGGAAGGGGGGTGGTGCATTGTGTAAAACCAAAAGTGAAAGTATTGATTAACATCTTGCAGTTAAGAAATAAAGACGCGAACACTGGTGAGACATTTGAATATTGGAGATTCCACTTCCCTAAAGATGTATGCAGGTAAGTCAGTCTGTTCTTTTCTCATTTCCACTGTCTCGTGTACACTTTTCAAAACTATGATGCAGGATGTTTTTCAACACCAGACTAAGCCACTATTGCACTACGTAGACATTTCTGAGTGTGTGTGTGGTAAATATGCGCTGTCTTTTACGTGACCGTTACATCTTCAATTCATGATAATTGTGATATGAGTGGCAAATAAAATGTAATTTTACTTTAACACTTTTAAATAATACTACAATTATGTAAAAATCTAGATGAAAATAACCCACATCCTGTTGTTTTCTCGAATCAAGTTCTTCACTACACACATTTACACTCACCCACCATTTTGTTAGGAACATTTATACATTGAAAAAAGGCGAGTAGCGCAACAATGACAGGTTTATATCAAATTTTTTAAATAGAAATACATTAACAAACCTATTTTATTTATTGTAGTAACACAGATAAGAACTACATAATCCCTTTTTGGTGTGTATTTTTAAACAGTTATTGATTCAACCAGTCATGTAGCAGCACAATGCATAAAATAATGCAAATAAAGTTCAAGGTCAAGCTTCAGTTTACCATCAAACATGAGAATGGGGGATAATGTGATCTTTATCATTTCATCTACAGCATCCTTGTTGCTAGTTTCAGAATTTCAGAAACCACTGTTTTTCAGAATGTGTGGGGAAAAAAGGTTTCAGAAAAGCAGGGTACAGTAACTTAAATAACAACACTTTTACAACCAGATATTGTAATTACAATAGCATTTTTGCTGTGGATATTTTTCTATTAAATAGCTTAATTAACATGCAACTTTATATCAGGTCTGTCAAGTAGCATGTACTTTTGGTATGTAGTGTGTATAAGGTCTCCTAATCATATGTCTTTCATAGAGTAAAATAAGCTTAATCTGACTAAACCACATAAAATAATGAACCAACAAAGGTAGTATCTTTTTTTTTTTTTTTACTTTTTAATAGTCAAGGTCACAATTACAACTCCTGAAAAATAGAAGGAGAGACTAAACTGTTTATTGGTAAATAAGCATAATTGGCTAATAGCTTTTCTTTAAATTAGCATAATTGGCTAATAGCTTTACTCAACAACCAGTGTTTGAAGAGTTAACTTAAATACAATAATATGAATATAAACACACACACACACACAATTATGCATTCAATATTAAAATAGACCATACAATTATGCATACAATGAAACACATACCAGGTTCCCAACAAGATTTGTTCTACTGTTGTGTTTCAGCTAGCTAATCAGTTAGCTATTTAGCATTATTAAGTTTACCAAACATAATGTAACATGTTGATTTGAATATCCAGGATTTCTTTTAAAAGTACAACATTTATAAACAATAAGAATGCCCCCATCACAATTAGTGACATCTATATGTAAATATTTGAAGGAAACCTGAGAGAATGTGAATGTGATCTTTTTTAACTGGATTAAAAACTTACATTTTTTAATCCATTTGTAAAATAACAATTTCAGTCACTATTTTATAATAAATTTCATAATGATCCATTTCACCACCATCATTTGTAAGATATTGCTTTTACCATGTTGTATAATGTTTACCATAAACACAGCTCTATGTTAATTCCAGGTAATATTTGATTTGAAAAATCTTTGAACAAGGCTTTAGATATTTTCTAATTACTGCAAATGTTAAATTTGTCAACAATAGCAACAAAGTGTTTATCTTCAGATTTCATTATTTTTTTACTTTTAATATTTTTTCTTTATTTAATATACTGATAAGTAACATTTTAATTCAATGATAACCCTATGTATTACAAAACTGTATATAAATCTTTCTTTTTATTGCTAAATGATAGTACAGTATGTTAAATGTCTATGCCACACAATAAGTTTAATGTCAGTTTGTTTGTGGAAATAAAATTGAAGTGCCTTAAAGTGAAAGTCAGGGAACAATACATGACGATGATAAGAAATGTGGGGTGGATTAAATCGCAAAATAGAGCTTTAAAACATTATTATATTATATTTATATGTAATCTGCAACCCAGCCATTAGGGGGGGCACAAGCCAGTGTACTCTTAGTGCCGGTCCCAAGGTAAATGGGGAGGGTTGCGTTAGGAAGGGCATCCAGCGTAAAACATGTGCCAAATCAAATATGCGGATCACAAATGAGAATTTCATACCGGATCGGTCGAGGCCCGGGTTAACAACGACCGCCACAGGTATCGTTAGCCGACAGGGTATCGGTGGAAATTGGGCTACTGTTGGCCGAAGGAGGAGAAGGAGAGGAGGAAGGCGTCTACAGAGACGGCAGGAAAAGGAGCAGTGTAGGAGAGTAGAGGTTCGGGTTGGTACTTTAAATGTTGGTACTATGACGGGTAAAGGGAGAGAGATAGCTGATATGATGGAGAGGAGAAAGGTAGATGTGTTGTGTGTTCAGGAGACCAAGTGGAAAGGGAGTAAGGCCAGGAACATTGGAGGTGGGTTTAAACTGTTTTATCATGGTGTGGATGGGAAGAGAAATGGTGTAGGGGTGATTCTGAAGGAAGCGTACAGTAAGAGTGTAGTGGAGGTGAAGAGAGTTTCTGATAGGGTGATGATCGTGAAGTTGGAAGTTGAAGGGATGATGATAAATGTCATTAGTGCCTATGCTCCACAAGTTGGCTGTGAGATGGAGGAGAAAGAAAGATTCTGGAGTGAATTAGATGAAGTGGTAGATGGTGTACCTAGGAAAGAACGATTGGTGATTGGGGCAGACTTTAATGGGCATGTAGGTGAAGGGAACAGAGGTGATGAGGAGGTGATGGGTAGGTATGGTTTTAAGGAGAGGAATGTGGAAGGGCAGATGGTGGTAGATTTTGCTAAAAGGATGGAAATGGCAGTGGTGAACACGTATTTTAAGAAGAAGGAGGATCATAGGGTGACGTATAAGAGTGGAGGAAGGTGCACACAGGTGGATTATCTTCTGTGTAGGAGATGCAACCTGAAGGAGATTGGAGACTGTAAGGTGTTGGCGGGGGACAGTGTAGCTAGACAGCATCGGATGGTGGTCTGTAGGATGGTTTTGGAGGCGAAGAAGAAGAGGAGGAAAGTAAGGTTTGAAAGAAGAATAAGATGGTGGACACTGAAGGAGGAAGAGTGTAGTGTGAGGTTCAGGGAAGAGGTCAGACAGGGGCTTGGTGGTGGTGAAGAGGTGCCGGATGATTGGGCAACTACTGCAGGAGTGATGAGGGAGGCAGCTAGAAAAGTACTTGGTGTGACATCTGGAAATAGAAAGCAAGACAAGGAGACGTGGTGGTGGAATGAGGAAGTGCAGGAGAGCATTAGGGGAAAGAGGTTGGCAAAACAGAAGTGGGATCGACAGAGTGATGAGAAAAGTAGGCAGGAGTACAAGGAGATGCGGCAGCAGGTTAAAAGGGATGTGGCGAAAGCCAAGGAAAAGGCATATGAGGAACTGTATGAGGTTGGACACTAAGGAAGGAGAAAAGGATTTATACCGATTGGCCAAGCAGAGGGACCGAGCTGGGAAGGATGTACTGCAAGTTAGAGCAATAAAGGATGGAGAGGGAAATGTGTTGACTAGTGAGGAGAGTGTGTTGAGAAGATGGAGGGAGTATTTTGAGCAGCTGATGAATGAGGAAAATCAGAGAAAGAGAAGGTTGGAGGATGTGGAGTTGGTGAAGCAGGATGTAGATAGGATTAGTAAGGAGGAAGTGAGAGCAGCGATTAAGAGGATGAAGAATGGAAAGTCGGTTGGACCAGATGACATACCGGTAGAAGCGTGGAGATGTTTAGGAGAGATGGCAGTGGAGTTTTTAACCAGATTGTTTAACAGGATTCTGGAAGGGGAAAGGATGCCTGAGGAATGGAGAAGGAGTGTGCTGGTACCGATCTTTAAGCATAAGGGAGATGTGCAGACCTGCAGTAACTACAGGGGAATTAAGTTGATCAGTCACACCATGAAGTTATGGGAAAGAGTAGTGGAAGCCAGGCTGAGAGAAGAGGTGACCATCTGTGAGCAACAGTATGGTTTCATGCCGAGGAAGAGCACCACAGATGCCTTATTTGCTTTGAGGATGTTGATGGAGAAGTATAGAGAAGGACAGAAGGAGCTGCATTGTGTATTTGTGGATTTAGAGAAAGCGTACGACAGGGTGCCGAGAGAGGAGTTGTGGTATTGTATGAGTAAGTCAGGTGTGTCAGAGAAGTATGTGAGGGTGGTGCAGGACATGTATGAGGACAGTGTGACGGCAGTAAAGTGTGCAGTAGGTACGACAGACTGGTTCAGGGTGAAGGTTGGACTGCATCAAGGATCGGCCCTGAGCCCTTTCCTGTTTGCAGTGGTGATGGACAGGTTGACGGACGAGGTCAGACAGGAGTCTCCCTGGACTATGATGTTTGCAGATAATATTGTGATTTGTGGTGAGAGTAGAGAGCAGGTTGAGAAGAGCCTGAAGAGGTGAAGGTATGCGCTGGAGAGAAGGGGAATGAAAGTCAGTAGGAGTAAGACAGAGTACATGTGTGTGAATGAGAGGGAGGGCAGTGGAGTGATGCGGTTGCAGGGAGAAGAGGTGAAGAAGGTGGAGGAGTTCAGGTACCTGGGGTCAACAGTGCAAAGTAATGGAGAGTGTGTTAGGGAAGTAAAGAAAAGAGTGCAGGCAGGGTGGAGTGGGTGGAGAAGAGTGACAGGAGTGATTTGTGATAGAAGAGTATCTGCAAGAATGAAAGGAAAAGTTTATAGGACTGTGGTGAGACCTGTGATGTTGTATGGATTAGAGACAGTGGCATTGAGTAAAAGACAGGAGGTGGAGCTGGAGGTAGCAGAGCTGAAGATGTTGAGGTTTTCGTTGGGAGTGACGAAGATGGACAAGATTAGAAATTAGTTTATTAGAGGGACAGCACATGTAGGATGTTTTGGTGACAAGGTGAGGGAGGCGAGATTGAGATGGTTTGGACATGTGCAGAGAAGGGACATGAATTATATTGGTAGAAAAATGCTAAAGATGGAGCCACCAGGTAGGAGGAAAAGAGGAAGGCCAAGGAGGAGGTTCATGGATGTGGTGAGGGAAGACATGCAGGTAGTTGGTGTAAAAGAGGCAGATATAGAGGACAGGGTGGTATGGAGACGGATGATCCGCTGTGGCGACCCCTAATGGGAGCAGCCGAAAGAAGAAGAAGATTTATATGTAATCTGCTGTTATTATTATGTATTATTACCATTAGTCATTTCTATGATTAAGATATCTCTAATTACATTATCACAGCTTGAGATCTGATTGGTGTTGATGTGCTTTGACACTCCCATCAAGTCACGTGTTATGATGATGTGTAAAAAGAAAATAAACTAAACCTGGTTCAGAGACACTGAGAAGCTGCTACATGTTTTGTTTTCTGTGATCTATCTTGCTTTAAAATGCCTCAAGGTTTGTCAATGGTTTTTTTATTAATTTCATAATCAGATAGAGCTTTTAAACTTCTGGGTATTCTGCAGGCATCTAGACTTAATATTCATACATTATATAAATTATATTGATCATATTTACTTAACAAATGTGGTTTTAAGTAAAACAGACTTAATGTTAAACATAACATAGATATTCTTATTTTATGCATATATATACATATATATACATATATATATATATATATACATATATATACATATATTATATATGTATATTATATAGATAGATAGATAGATAGATAGATAGATAGATAGATAGATAGATAGATAGATAGATAGATAGATATATTTTGATGTGATGCATATTATAATACATTATCATGTTCAACTGGTGAGAAGGGCTGTTAGAGATGTCAATGTTATGTAATATATTATGTATGTAACTTTTATATATAACATAATAGAATTAAATATATTATATTATATTAAATTCTATTATGTTATTTAAAGTACAAACAATAACAGGGGAGTTGAAAGGTTACACCATTTTTATGAACAATATAGGGAACAGGCAAAACATGTTCATGCATGTTAAACAGGTGTGCATGCATTCCTCAAGATTCAGGCAGCAAAAATAAACATGAATTATACTAAACCTTAAAATTAAATATATTAAAACTAAAGAAAAATGAATACCAACAACAATAATAAAAATAATAATACTTTACATTTAACATTTATAAATTAGATTTGCATTACATTTTTAATTGCTCACACATAGGAAATACACAGCATGACATGCAGTTAAATGCATTTTGCTGTTTAGTGACCTAGAAACAACATTTAGTGTTAAAAATAAAGTTTTTAAAATAAATATATCATCTATATAATTGTATCTATATATAGAATAAAAAAAAAGAAAAACAGGTGTGTTCATTAAAATACTGTCATTAATGTGGGAGTTGCTCACATAGTTCACATAAAACTGGGTTTGAGGCCCATGAGTTGTTCTAAGAAGCTCAACCTGCTTCTCTCTGTTTTTTTTTCAGCGAGTGGTAGCACTCACCACTCCAGAGAGAAGAATCTACTCTCAATAATAACTATTAGTAGTTTTTAAAAGTGGTCATGCTCATAACATTTTTTAGTTCTAATTGAAAGTATTGTGTATTAATATGCTAAATATTTATAATAGATAAAGAAAATTAAAATGCAGAAATATTACACAGTAGACAGACAAAATTTCTTATTTAGACAATAGCAGATGTTTTTGTTTTTTTACATGTATAAGCATAGAGATGAGTTGTTGAAGGATAAAGCTTTACTCAGTGGTTTATCCATTCTGGAATTTAAACTCAACTTACAGACCACACACTTGGATTCTACAAACAGCCAGATTTCAGAACGTAAATATACAGAACATATGTTCTTCTGCCATGACACAATAAGCAATGCATACTTCAGACTCAAAAAAACTACATTAAACAATATTGGAGATAAAGGATAAAAGAGTGGATGGAGGGGTGGATTAAGAGTTGAGCTTTAATAACACATTAAAACAAGACATTAAATAGCCAGAATAAATACACAGACTTATTATGAATTACTAGTGTGATAGCAAGAAACCTTCACATGTTCACAAAATATTGGTCAATAAAAGCCCTGATATGCTGAACAATTAAAAAGTTAACTTAAAACCTGTACTCAGGAATTATTCTCAACTCATAAGAAGGTTCATGGTGGCAAATGTCTTTTGACACATCAATTTTTTTTCAAATTTTTTCATTATTTCACCTATAAATCACACATATACCTGAAAAAAAGGGGCTGCTGTTTTTCTGATGAATGCACATTGATTTTTAACAGCTTTACCGAAGGCTCAAAAGTTAGATTTGTGAATTCTATCACAAACAACTAAACTAATTTAATTAACAGGACAAAGCATGAAAAAACCCCCAAAAAACAAAAGATGCTTAAGGAGTTTAGAGCTCACCTCTGAACATAATACCTGTTGCAGGGTACAGATGGTATGTTAAACAAAGCCTGTCTGTAATTGTTTTCAGTATATAGGCCTAGTGTTTTGTGTTAAAATGTTGCCTGGATTATATATTATTGATAATTATAAGGCCTTCTCTGCTGGCCTAAACACTATCAGAAGCACTGACCAACATTTACAACCTAAATTCTAATATTTGTTACATGAAATTGTATTTATTTATTGTAATTGTAATTGTATTTATTCCCCACAGTCTGGATGTTAGATTTTTTTGTCAAATTAGATTTTAGCCTCTATGTGTTGCAATGTCAATCTAATTTGCCCAGGGCCTTCAGATTCAGTACTGCTGGTCTTTTTACCTTAGTTTCTATTAGAAATGAGTCTGTTTAGTCTAAACCAATCAGATTTAAAATTCACCTCACAGGGCCAGCTAGCTGGCCCAGAATAGCATCAGCATTTTTCTGTCTGATTGGTTAGTCAGGGGGAAACTGTTACAGCCAAGTAACTGCACTCGACTGGCAAAACACATCTGTAACGTTCTGCACACAATAATGCATCTGAGTTAGACCTTTTTATGCCTATGGAGGAAGAGAAATTAATTTGTTCTCGGACATACTTAAAAATCTATTTTCAATAAAAGCTAGACACTGTGAGGAGAGGTCGGCCAACCCCGAAGCTAGCTAGCTTGTCTCAGCCCGGGAAAGGGTTTGTTTGCCACATCCAGACCAGTGAATACGAGCGTACCACTGGCTTACAGCCTCTGAGGAGCCGTGCAAATTTTGAGTATGCATCTCTGTTGAGTAGGTTGTATTTTATTTTAATTTTTATGTTTTTGTCATGTAATTAGACAAATATTGGTTCTGAACTGCTCCAGAGGATGTAGGTGGCACAGTTGCAGTTGTAGTGTAGAGGCTTGGAGCTTGCTTTAGCTAAATGGTATTCACCCTCCTAGAGCTAAACACACTCAAAACTGTGGAGATGATAGTGGACTTTAGGAAACACCCTTCAACACTACTCCCCCTCACAATATCCAACGGCCCAGTGTCATCTGTGGAGAACTTAAAGTTTCTGAGCACTGCCATTTCCCAAGACCTGAAATGGGAATCCAACATAAACTCCATTCCCAAATAGGCCCAAAAGAGGATGTACTTTCTACACCAATTAAAGTACGGCTCGCCACAAAATCTGTCCTGTGCTCATCAATCACCATCTGGTTTGGAGCAGCAACACACAGTTAAAACAGCAGAAAATATAATTGGTGCTCCCCTGCCCACTCTCCAGGACTTGTACCATACAAGAACCAGAAACCGGGCAGGAAAAATCACTACTTATCTTTCGCACCCTGGACACATCTCTCAGCTCCTCCTTTCGGGCAGGCTCTACAGAACTTTGTTCACCAAAACTGACAGACACAGTTTCTTTCCCCAGGCAATCAGCCTCATTAACAACTCACCATACATATATTCCCTGCTTCATATCATATCTATCAGAACTGCTAGTCATTAAATTATCTGTATATGTTACACACACTATTGCTGCTAAATCATGTACAAAGCTGTAAAGTAAACTCTTCGTACCTGATCGCACAATACTGTTTTTTGCACTACCATGCATTTTCACACTTTATGTACTTTAATGATCTGTCATATAATCTGTATCCCCATTTAATACTCACTGTCTATATTGTCTCACATTGTCTGTATTGTCTTGTATAGTCTGTTTTTGTCTTGTATATTCCAAGCTGAATTTATAGTTTTATTTATGTCTGTACTTTGAGAGTCACTAACATCTGGAACCAAATTCCTTGTGTGTGTCAACACACTTAACCAATAAACCTGATTCTGATTCTGATTTGCGAAATGCCCCTCTCTTTTTAATGCCACGCTTTGTTACATTACGCTTTTTGTATAGCATTGATTTCTATAATGGCAACATGATATATATATATATATATATATATATATATATATATATATATATATATATATATATATATATATATATATATATATAAGTAAAAAAAAAGCCTTGTGTACTGTTGCATTGCATTGATTGTTGAACCATTGCAGACATTTGGCACACCATTATACTGAAAGATTTACAGCTGTGTGCTATTATGTTTTCAGAATCACAAACACTGATGTTCTTCCCAATGGTACTTGGAAACACCATGAATATCCATCAGGAGGTTTTACAGCGGCTGACACAACGTCTTCAGCTAAAACAAGCATATGCAATGGACAACTGTGATGTTATCTTCGCTTTTGTCCCAATTGTGTCTCGGGCAGGGACGGACATTGAAGCTGGTCTTCAGAAAATCCCTATAAGTAAGAAGTAATTCAATCAGAGAAATTCTTCTGAAATTGTTTAATTTTTTTTTCTGAAATAGATTTCTTATCATACACATAATAATAATCTGATTTATGTCACCTTAACAAAATAAAAAGTAAGATAATCACACAGCTGTTTTTAGGCATCTTTAAGCAGACTCACAATTGACTGATTTGTACATTTGACCATTTTTTTTTCTGAAACAAACAATCCTCCATCTATGGTGTTTTTAGATCAGATAGAGTGTCATTTATTAACACAATGTTGCTTTGTTGACCTTTCATTTTTATTTAGCGGATAAGCCTGTTGTTCTAATGGGGCTCCACATCACATTTGATGAGAATTACATTGCTCCTCAGAGCAAATTGACCATAAACAGGAGTAATGTGTGTGCTGTGGACTTGCTCTGTTATGAAGACCTTGGACTGCTCAGGTCCCTTCACAATGATGAGGCACTGAAAGTCATTACTGATTATCTGATGTCTATTGGAGGTTCACCCAATATCCAGGTAAACAATAGCATTTCTTTTTTTTTTAACAATTATCTAATCATATTTGTTTTACACAATGCTATCAACATAAACCAGCACTTTCAAAAAATTATACATATATTAAATATTTTGTCTCAGTATCTTTTTTCCCCAACAGCAAGAAACAACCAGATCACATAATCAATGCAGTTCTTTGTCAATCATCATCATCACTTTCATTTTTGTTATTGCAATAGTGATAGTCATTTGCTTTAACATTTATGTACAGAAATGGCCAGAGCACACTGTACCTACACTGCAACCTAATACTACTACAAATGATACACATGTAAACAATGTAAATTAGCTATACTTTGATTACTGTAGAAACTTTACCTGTCCAAATGATTTTTGTAAATAAGGGACTATTTTAACAAGTAGTGTACAATCAATTCTAATGTAATATTAAGACTTATCTGCACAAACCATTTGCATTGTTAGCTTTATAGTAATTGTTAAATGTAATGTATGAAATAATAATGTAAAAATGAAAAGGCAAAGCAAAATCATATGAATGTTAAACTGCCAGATATATAAATTCTTTTTGGCTTTATACTACAATATGTTTTTTTTTATTTAATTTTAAGGTTAAAATAAAACAGGTGTTAAATAAACAATATATTATGTCTTGTATGGATTTTTCTGCATAATCAGATATTTACAAAATATACATTAGATAACACATAAGGTCACAACACCCCATGTTATTTAAATTTGTTTTAATAAAATGAGAATTCATTGACACACAAGCCAGTACAATCTCAGGATTATAGACAGAAACTACATGTTCCATCAGCCACTGCACCCTCATGCGTCATTTCACATACTGTCCATACCTGCCTTACTCTTAATTAGCACCTGTAGACAGCCTCACCTGTTATAACACTCTTTGTCTCACATTTGCCTTTTAATGGTTGTTTGCCAACATGCTCACGTTCAAGAAATTCTTTAACCTGAGCATATTTGCCAACATGCTCAGATTAAATAATTTTTTGAACTTAGTCCTTTTTTTTGTCTCAAGTTTGCAAAATTAAAATAAATTTCACTAGCATCCACCCTGGCCTTATAATGTAACAGAACAGCTGCAGAACTAAAATGGATACAGGTGTTTTTTTTTTTCCACCTGTTATGGGAGCAACATGAACACACATTCAGGGAAATATTTTTGTGGAGGGGCCTGTCAACCCTACATTAACCATCTACCACCCTCCTGCCCTGCTTGGGACATTAATTGCTTTGGCTTTGCTTTCTTGCTCCTAATAACTATGCAGTATTCTATCTAGTTTCACTGAGGACATAGAATGTGTGCTCATACAAATCAAAGTTTGAGGCTGCTTGTTAGTCTTAGTTTGAGGGCCTGGATAGTCTGTGACAAAAAAACCTCCTCCTCCTTCTCTCTGTTGGCGTTCAGGGTACACACTTAAAAAAAACTAAAGGTTCCTAAATGATTCTTTGTCATGGTATATAGTTCTTCGATGAACCTTTAACATCCATAGAGTTTTACCATCATGCAAAGGGTTCTTAGTAGTAAAATATGATTCTTTAGACTAAAGAAACATTCTTCACATTAAATTAACAGTTCACTAAATTGGACTGAATAAGTTTAAACAAATCTGATTGTAACTAAAATGTAACATTAAAATGAGCTGGTGGCTTTAACTTGATGTTGGATATGGATATGGCTCCATAGCATATAGGTCTTCAACATGTCCCCCCAAAAATGCTTCTCTTCTTCAGCAATGCCTCCAAAGAGCTTAACGCAATGAAAAAGCTGAAGTCCCTAGAGGGTTTATTGTGGTGCTTTCATTCCCTGCAGTGATCCTGAAGTGTCCCAGCAGTCCACAGTATGGAAAACAGGTAAAGGTAATTTATACAGGCACAAACAAGCACCAGCATCAACATGTATAATAAATACTTCATGATTTTAGACCAAAGCCAAAATTCAATAACTGCTGTAATTACACTGAAAGTGTTTTGGAGTAGGATTTACTTGAAAAATGTTTGGAAACAATTTTCACCCAGAAAATGCTAATAAATGTAAAATATAAAAAAGTAAAAACCTGTCAATAAGAATTAGTAACTTTAATTAGAATTATTTTATGTTTACTTGGGAATTCCCAGTAATATTTTTACTTTTGTTCGTAAATTTTACTTAATTTTGCTTATAAATATGTTATGATTTATTGTTTTTTTTTTTTTTTTTTTTTACAAAAGAGTCCTAGTTATAATTTTTTAGTTATTTTGAGTTATTACTTAATTATTTACTATATTATTTTAGTTATTACTTAAATTATTATTTAAAAAATTACTTAATATAATTTGTAATATATTTCTACTGACAGACATTTTCATTGAGTAGTTATATTTTTATTAAACTCTTGAAAAGCAGACTAAACAAAGGGAATGAAAAAAATTGACACAATCATTAAGATTAAATGCTGTTGGCCAAAAATATGTCCAAAATGTTTATTTTTTTTGTGTGTGTATATAGCATAGGACAACAATTTAATGTGAGATGCTTAACTGTGATCTAACATACAGCACGGTGAGGAAACAAATAAACCTCTGCTTCTGTTTTTCTTTTTTAGCAGCATTGCATTACTTACATTAAACTGCATTACAATGTTTCTGCTAAACTGTACAGTATAGTAAAAACTTTGCTCTAATTTACATTTACAAACCTTTTTAGAACATTCTCACTTGTAGAACAAATGAGCAAATTCAAAAAGTAAGTTTAGGTGTCAAACAAAATGGCCAACTAGCAGACTTACATTAGTAGCTTTCTATGCAAAGAACTAACCTTTTGGAAAAAAAATGTAAGCATTCAGAAGAATGATTTTCTGAAAGACTTTAAATGACTTCAAAATGTAAAGCATTCAGAAGAAAGATTTTCTGAAAGACTTCAAATGTGTTTCTCAGCTTTAGGAGATAGCTTAAATTCAGGGATAAATGAAGCTCATGAGCAGAAGTCATGCATTTGTGAGATTCTTACATTCCAAAAGCACCTCAGTTCCCTTAATGACAATGTCAGCTATGTTGGCATCTTCCTCTCCTGCAGTGCTACTTAGTACAACAATTCTCATTATATGATTGGTGAAGCTATCTTTTTAATCATGTCTCTGCTGACATTCTGTCAAATATACAAATAAGTGCAAAGTGATTACAATACTGTACAGTAAGTTGCATGTTCTCTTTAATTTTATGTGATGTAATAAGTGCCCCACACCGAGATTTGGTCTTAACATTATTATATTTGTTATTACATGAAGAAAGAGGGAAACATTGAGACAGACTAGATCCAGAAGCACTGTGTCTGCAAGACACTTAAACTACCTGCAAAGCTAGTGCTTCATAAATTTATTTTTATATTTTTATCAAAGCATAACTACATTGTTAGTTTATCAATTATATATCAGGATAAATAAATATAAATCTTTAATACATAAATATAATAATAAATAATGGCAACATTAACATAAGTGCAATTTGAATAAACTGGAATAGATCTTTAAGATTTTACATCTTCATTTCTAATGCGTTTTTAAGAGGGATATGTAGGCAGGGCTTTGTGTAAAACCAAAAGTGAAAGAATCAATTTACCATCTGCAGTTAAGAATCAAGGAAGTAAACTTGTAAGAAATTTGAGTAGTGGACTTCTCTAAATATGTTTGAAGGTTGGTCAATCTGTTTTTTTCTCATTTCCACTGTCTGGCTTCTACTTTTACTGCAGGCTTTTTTTTAACACCAGACTAAGCCTCTTTTGCAGCATGTAGACATTTTTGAGGGGGTTTCTATAATACACATGTCTTTTAGGTGACTGTTAACATCTTAAATTCAATCCATGACAATTGATAAGAGAGCAAAAGTAAAATGTAAATATACCTTATCATATTGTGAAATAATACTTTATTATTATTATTATTATTATTATTATTATTATTATTAATAGTTATTATTTAATCAACTATATGAAAAAAAAAACACATCCTATTGGTTTCACAAATTTTGTTCTTCACTACACAGAAGTGCTCTTTAGTACACACATACACCCACACACCTGAAACTGGAGAAAAAAAATTCAATAAATAAAAATAAATAAATATATATATATATATATATATATATATATATATATATATATATATATATATATATATATATATATATAAACTAACATATTTAATTTTGGGAAGATTTTGATACTAAAAAAGTTCAAATAAAAGGCAAATAATTAAATAATGGCTGCTTTTATTATATTCATTAAATATAAATACATACATTTACAAACCTAAATTATTTATTTTAGTAACACAGACAAGAACTACAAAAGGCCATAATCACCAGTGTTGGGCAACATTACTTTTAAAAGTAATGCATTACAATATTAAGTTACTCCCCAAAAAAGTAACTAATTACATTACTTAGTAACTTTTTATGGAAAGTCTTCTTCTTCTTCTTCTTTCGGCTGCTCCCATTAGGGGTCGCCACAGCGGATCATCCGTCTCCATACCACCCTGTCCTCTATATCTGCCTCTTTTACACCAACTACCTGCATGTCTTCCCTCACCACATCCATGAACCTCCTCCTTGGCCTTCCTCTTTTCCTCCTACCTGGTGGCTCCATCTTCAGCATTTTTCTACCAATATAATTCATGTCCCTTCTCTGCACATGTCCAAACCATCTCAATCTCGCCTCCCTCACCTTGTCACCAAAACATCCTACATGTGCTGTCCCTCTAATAAACTCATTTCTAATCTTGTCCATCCTCGTCACTCCCAACGAAAACCTCAACATCTTCAGCTCTGCTACCTCCAGCTCCACCTCCTGTCTTTTACTCAATGCCCCTGTCTCTAATCCATACAACATCGCAGGTCTCACCACAGTCCTATAAACTTTCCCTTTCATTCTTGCAGATACTCTTCTATCACAAATCACTCCTGTCACTCTTTTCCACCCACTCCACCCTGCCTGCACTCTTTTCTTTACTTCCCTAACACACTCTCCATTACTTTGCACTGTTGACCCCAGGTACCTGAACTCCTCCACCTTCTCCACCTCTTCTCCCTGCAACCGCATCACTCCACTGCCCTCCCTCTCATTCACACACATGTACTCTGTCTTACTCCTACTGATTTTCATTCCCCTTCTCTCCAGCGCATATCTCCACCTCTCCAGGCTCTTCTCAACCTGCTCTCTACTCTCACCACAAATCACAATATCATCTGCAAACATCATAGTCCAGGGAGACTCCTGTCTGACCTCGTCCGTCAACCTGTCCATCACCACTGCAAACAGGAAAGGGCTCAGGGCCGATCCTTGATGCAGTCCAACCTTCACCCTGAACCAGTCTGTCGTACCTACTGCACACTTTACTGCCGTCACACTGTCCTCATACATGTCCTGCACCACCCTCACATACTTCTCTGACACACCTGACTTACTCATACAATACCACAACTCCTCTCTCGGCACCCTGTCGTAAGCTTTCTCTAAATCCACAAATACACAATGCAGCTCCTTCTGTCCTTCTCTATACTTCTCCATCAACATCCTCAAAGCAAATAAGGCATCTGTGGTGCTCTTCCTCGGCATGAAACCATACTGTTGCTCACAGATGGTCACCTCTTCTCTCAGCCTGGCTTCCACTACTCTTTCCCATAACTTCATGGTGTGACTGATCAACTTCATTCCCCTGTAGTTACTGCAGGTCTGCACATCTCCCTTATGCTTAAAGATCGGTACCAGCACACTCCTTCTCCATTCCTCAGGCATCCTCTCCCCTTCCAGAATCCTGTTAAACAATCTGGTTAAAAAATCCACTGCCATCTCTCCTAAACATCTCCACGCTTCTACCGGTATGTCATCTGGTCCAACCGACTTTCCATTCTTCATCCTCTTAATCGCTGCTCTCACTTCCTCCTTACTAATCCTATCTACATCCTGCTTCACCAACTCCACATCCTCCAACCTTCTCTTTCTCTGATTTTCCTCATTCATCAGCTGCTCAAAATACTCCCTCCATCTTCTCAACACACTCTCCTCACTAGTCAACACATTTCCCTCTCCATCCTTTATTGCTCTAACTTGCAGTACATCCTTCCCAGCTCGGTCCCTCTGCTTGGCCAATCGGTATAAATCCTTTTCTCCTTCCTTAGTGTCCAACCTCATACAGTTCCTCATATGCCTTTTCCTTGGCTTTCGCCACATCCCTTTTAACCTGCTGCCGCATCTCCTTGTACTCCTGCCTACTTTTCTCATCACTCTGTCGATCCCACTTCTGTTTTGCCAACCTCTTTCCCCTAATGCTCTCCTGCACTTCCTCATTCCACCACCACGTCTCCTTGTCTTGCTTTCTATTTCCAGATGTCACACCAAGTACTTTTCTAGCTGCCTCCCTCATCACTCCTGCAGTAGTTGCCCAATCATCCGGCACCTCTTCACCACCACCAAGCCCCTGTCTGACCTCTTCCCTGAACCTCACACTACACTCTTCCTCCTTCAGTTTCCACCATCTTATTCTTCTTTCAAACCTTACTTTCCTCCTCTTCTTCTTCGCCTCCAAAACCATCCTACAGACCACCATCCGATGCTGTCTAGCTTCACTGTCCCCCGCCAACACCTTACAGTCTCCAATCTCCTTCAGGTTGCATCTCCTACACAGAAGATAATCCACCTGTGTGCACCTTCCTCCACTCTTATACGTCACCCTATGATCCTCCTTCTTCTTAAAATACGTGTTCACCACTGCCATTTCCATCCTTTTAGCAAAATCTACCACCATCTGCCCTTCCACATTCCTCTCCTTAAAACCATACCTACCCATCACCTCCTCATCACCTCTGTTCCCTTCACCTACATGCCCATTAAAGTCTGCCCCAATCACCAATCGTTCTTTCCTAGGTACACCATCTACCACTTCATCTAATTCACTCCAGAATCTTTCTTTCTCCTCCAACTCACAGCCAACTTGTGAAGCATAGGCACTGATGACATTTATCATCATCCCTTCAACTTCCACCTTCACGATCATCACCCTATCAGAAACTCTCTTCACCTCCACTACACTCTTACTGTACGCTTCCTTCAGAATCACCCCTACACCATTTCTCTTCCCATCCACACCATGATAACAGTTTAAACCCACCTCCAATGTTCCTGGCCTTACTCCCTTTCCACTTGGTCTCCTGAACACACAACACATCTACCTTTCTCCTCTCTTACCCGTCATAGTACCAACATTTAAAGTACCAACCCGAACCTCTACTCTCCTACACTGCTCCTTTTCCTGCCGTCTCTGTAGACGCCTTCCTCCTCTCCTTCTCCTCCTTCGGCCAAACAGTAGCCCAATTTCCACCGGTACCCTGTCGGCTAATGATACCTGTGGCGGTCGTTGTTAACCCGGGCCTCGACCGATCCGGTATGAAATTCTCATTTGTGATCCGCATATTTGATTTGGCACATGTTTTACGCTGGATGCCCTTCCTAACGCAACCCTCCCCATTTACCCAGGCTTGGGACCGGCACTAAGAGTACACTGGCTTGTGCCCCCCTAATGGCTGGGAAAGTAATGCGTTATATTTCTTTTGCGTTACTTTTGCGTTACTTGTATCTCTTTCACCCCTTACAGGTGTAACAGGTGTAATATAGATAATTGCCATTAAGAAATGTTATATTAGGGCAAAAGACATTTCTTAAACATTTAAAATGCTTAATAACTTCTTAGAGAACAATAAGATGATCGACTAACTTTTGACCACAAGGCTGAACACTTTTCAGTCGCTCTTCTGTACACTGTTTTGCAATCTGCCTTTGACGTGAGGAATGTAACTATCGTTCATGTATATAAGGTTAAGGGTGTGGGCTGCACACCAGTTATGTGGAGGAAGAACATACTTTTCGCTGTCATCTCGTAAAACAAACAACATTCCGTAAATATGACCTCGTCCTCGTCTACATCATTCTCTGCTTCATCATTAGCTTGAAACATTCTGAACGCTTTTACAAAGTTCGCGCTATTATCAGTGACCGTGGCAGTTTATCTTCCCACAAAGAGCAAATGAGCTGTGAATTTGCTCTCTTTCTCCACTGCGATGGCATCGTACATGTGTCTCCCATGGAAAACTTTTATTCTGAGCAGTCAATAGATCTGCAGTGGTGGAAAGTCATCAAAAGTTTTCTATATTTCTGTCTCCATTTCCATATATGCAACATTGCATAATGTTGCGTATATTCAACATTACACACACACACACACACACACACACACACACACACACACACATCTGTATTGCTGTGCTTTGCATGCAAATTTTATTTTTATTTTTAAGTGGTATTTTTTGCAGTTGACAAGAGCTTTTCACTAACACATAATCTACACTTAACCATTATTCCTTTCTCCTTTTCCTCGACTATTACACTTCCATCGCAGTAATGTAATGCCCTGGTTTGCCATCTCAGATATTAATGTATAAATTTATAAAGTAACACGCTACTTTACTCGTTACTCCAGAAAAGTAATATTATTACGTAACGCATGTTACTTGTAACGCGTTACCCCAAACACTGATAATCAATTTTTATTATTATGTATTTTTGAGTTTTCAACTCAACCATTCATGTAGCAATAGTAAAATGCATAAAACCAAGCAAAAATAGTTAAGCTGTATTTCATGTTACTATCAAACATGAGAATGGGAAAATGTGATATCTAAGCTTTTGACTACAGCTTCTTTGTTGCTCTTTTTAGAATTTTTAGAATTTCAGAAACTGCTGTTCTTCAGAAGGTTATGGGAAAATAACTGAAAAAACCTAAGACAGGAAACGATGCAACTGTAACTCAACTAACCACTTTTTTTTTTTACAACCATGTGTATAGAAACATCACCTCAGTTTCTTTCTTTTTTGGCAGCCACAAGTGGTACCATATGTGGTCTTCTTTAATTGTTGTATGTTCTAAAAACACTTTTCTGCTCACTGCATTTGTAAAGAGTGGTTATAGTAGTTGTAATGGCATTTTAGTCTGGCTGTACTTTTTGCCATTTTATTAGCTATACTCAGTGGTGAATGAAGTTCACCAAGCATCTACTTCAGGAAAAGAGATACAGTAGGTAAAATATTAATCCAATGAAAGGAAAAGTGCTCCCTTTAAATTTTCACTTGAGTAAAAGTACAAAAGTATTTGTCTTCAAATTTACTTAAGTATCCAATACTAATTAATGGCTATAATGTCATTTTTATCACAAGACTCTTGCTTAATCAACTAATTTTACTCTCAGCACACCAGCCTATTAATAGAATGATATTAATGTCGGCTTATTAGCCGGGAATCCTTTCCTGTTAGGGCCAAAGCAGACTCTGGAATGGGGGGAGCTCTGGATTGGGGTAGGGTCTCCACTACCTCGGTAGAGAGACCAGCTGCTACGAACTGTGCCCCCTCAGGGGCCACAGCCACAGCTTCCACAAATCCGGGCAGGGCTGAACCAGGGTTCCACCCGCCTGTGAGAGAAGATCCCTCATGGGAGGAATTTCCAAAGAAGGGCCCTCGATAAGGGACACCAGGTCCGCAAACAACAGCGTGATCGGAGGGAAGGCCTACAGGGCGTAGCCTCGGCCACATCTTTACCATGGCATCCAGCTCTAACGTAATTCAACAGCTCTCAGCGAGAGGAGTTTGTCCTGGGACCACAGGAGGATCTCTTGTGCCAGCTTGTACAAGGGGTGAGACATGAGACTCCCCTGGTGGTTGATATAAGAGACCACCACTGTATGGTCCATGCGGACCAACACATGGTGACCTCTCAGGTCCGGGAGGAAGTGTTTTATCCCCAAAAACATGCCCATCATCTCCAGCCAATTTATGTGCCATGAGAGACGTGGCCCGCTCCACAGACCTTGGGTGGCGCAGCCACTCATGACCGCTCCCCACCCCGTGAGAGAAGCATCCATTGTTAGCATTATGCAACAACAAGGAGTCCCTAAGACAGGGGCCTCAGGATAGAAACGTCAGTTCCTTCCACACATCTAAGGCTCGAAGGGCATGCCGCGAGACCTTGATGGTACGATATGGATATGGTGAGCCACCACTGGAGGGGTCTCATATGGAGGAGGCCGAGTGGAATCACACTGGACGCTGCTGACATGAGACCCAGCAGCCTCTGGAACTGCTTCACAGTGAGTAACTGGCCTTCACTTACTCTCCTGACTGCAGTGAGGATGACTTCAATCTGGGTGGGAGACAACCGTGCAACCTGGTCAAGTCCCACACTACGCCCAGAAAAGTGGTTCTCAGCGCTGGAGAAAGTACACTTTTCCCGGCGTTCAGTCTTAGCCCCAGTTCCTTCATGCAGGCGAGAACATCTAAATGCCAAACTGCTTGGTTCTTCTGTCCCCAAATGGCTGGAGCAGTGCCCTGCAGCCGTGTGGCTACAATGTGGACAATCGACTCCCTCGAGAGCCAATTGAGCATGCTCCACTCCCAGGCAAACAACGCACCGATCATGCGAATCCTTCGCTGTAATGAAACGGGGACACAGAAGAACGCACTTGCGATATTTGGCACTGCTTGCCAGCCATGCTTGGACAGTTTACACACAAAGCGCTTACCTGAACAAGCAGAAGCCATCGTCGCTACCACCGCACAGCCATCTTATAGTTCCTGGTCATCGCGACGTCGCCCACCGATGACGTCACAACTTGCCTATTGGCCAGATTTCACACGTCGTTCAGAGCGCGGACAACGCGGGGGCATTTCCAAAGCGTTGTGACGCAGCTCAAAGTTCCCGAATGGGGAACAACTAGTTAGAAAAATTACAATAAGGCCACAGATGTTGGGTGGCATGTTACAGTCAGGAGTTTCTTTCATTATTTATTACTCTTGAAATGTTCTGCTTGATGTTGAACTGATAATAAACTGTATGGTCATGCTAAGTGGACACCACCACTGACGTCACTTCAGGTCTTGTTAGTTCTGGATCCCACGGGAATCCCTGAAGGCTGAGGTGACGTCACCCAACCCCTGCTTCTTCTTTCTGAGTGTATGAGTGAGGAAACTTCTCTGGGCGGTGGTGTGCACACTCCCGAGTCCCGACCTAGTTCATTGACTATGACATAATATAATAACTGACGCAAATGTGCAAATGAGTCATTTTTTTTGCGTGGATGCCCTGTGCAACCCCTCACAAGATACCACCATGTGCGGTGGCCCATGTCACCTTCTCTTAAATCTGCCAATGCCAAGTGGCAATCAAAACAAGTTTAAAACAGAGCTCCCTGTTTGGTGAGACTATTACTTAAGTCTACAAATATGGAAATACATGAGTAAAGTACAGATACATGAAAAAACTACTAAAGTACAGTAACAAATTACATTTATTTAATTTCTGTCCACCACTGCCTATACTACTCTATAAAAATATAAATAAATAAATAAATAAATAAATAAATAAATAAATAAACAATTTCACAATATCAAGAATGTCATGTGTACAACATTGGGTTATAGTATATAGTATGAAGATTTCCTAATAAAGTGTTTGTCCCTGTGCAAAATAGAATTGTGCAGAATAAATTTCAGTCTTGACAATTTTGGTGTCTAAAACCATCATCTTGCATTGTAAATATGTCTTCAACTCAAAATAGCTTATAATACAGAATTAACACTGATCGTAAACTTTATCTTTTTTTTTCAGAACCAGATGATTTTACATTTTACATAAAAGAAGTTGGGAATGCTTTGGGAGCTCAAATCAACTTTATAGAGCGACAGAAACAACGTCGTCATCTCCGTCAAGTTTATTCAGAGGAAGATTGTGATGTTATTTTTGCTTTTGTGCCTATTGCATCTCGGGCTGGAACAGACATTGAAAATGCTCTTCAGAAGATTACAGAGAGTACAGAGTGATGTCCTTATTATGCATTAATATATAAGTGATCATATTTAAAATAAAATACTACCATTTTGTAACTCTTACAGCATGGTGGTATGGGGTTTAAGGCATCCTGGCAATTCTGTATTAATATTATTAACACAACATAATCTCTTTTACCTCATTTACCTCTCTTTCTTACAGCGAGTAAGCCTATTATCCTTGTGGCATTTCACCACACTTTTGATCCAAATTACATTGCTCCAGACAGCAGATGGTCTGTGAAGAGGGAAGGTGTGTTTGCTGTGGACATCCTGTTTTTTGAAGATGAAGGACTGTTAAGATGCCTACACAATGACATGGTGCTGAAATATACCAATGATTTTCTAACGTCTGTGCGTGCGCCACCAGATATCTTGGTAGGTTTGTAACAGCTAGCAAAGAATCATTATTTACACTATTATTTAATAAATGTTTTCATTATGACACTCAAAACAAGCATTATGCCAAATAAGAGCAGATCTACAATACTACATTAACTTCTCTCCTTCTCTGGCAGCCTGAACCAACAAACATCCAGGAAATGACCTATTGGACTGAGTGTTTTGCTAAATGTTGTTGTTTGCCTTATTGTTTTTAGGTATTTGTGATATTTTTGGGAAATCGGAACCATGCTGAAACTGTAAACTGACTGTAAACCACATGATGAACCAACAAATGTAATATTTTTTCATAATCAAGGTCACAATTACAAACAACAAAAAACAAAACAAAACTAAAGAGTTCATAAGCAAATTAGCATAAATATTCTGCTGGCAACTATTGGCTAATAGCTTTTGGCTCTAGCCAGTGTTTGAGAAGGAATGTTCTACAGCATAGAATAAAAATCTGAGCCTTTATGTACAGCTCACAGTATAGAGTTAGGATGATAATATTAGCGAGAATATGAATTGAATCAGATAAAAAAAAAATAGACCATGCAAATATGAACCTCATAGCAGGCTCTTACCAAGTTTTTTTTTTCCTGCTGTTTCAGCTAGCTAATCAGTTAGCTATCTAGCATTATTAAGTTTAACATAAATAATGTTAAATTAAGTAACATGTGTTAAGTTGCTTGAATATCCAGTATTTATCTCATATTTTCTCATCCCTCTATAAGTAAGTATCTTAAGTAAAGCTGAAGGAATGATAATGAGATCTGTTTCTAAATAAGGAGCACAAATACTTAACAGAAAACTATTATTTTTTGTTTTGTTTTTTCAATTTTCCTTTATAATCCAAAATTTGCTGTTTGTCTAAAAAAATAGGTTTATTGTAATATAATATACTATTTCAATTCAAATTAAATTATATTACCCATTTGACCAGCAGCATTGGCTAGATATTGTATTTATATAGTATATGTTGTATAATATTTAACATCTATATGATATACTAGCTAATATTTGGTTTTAAACTGTTTCTTTACCTTTTGTAAACACTGCACTTTCTTCTAAATTATCATCTTCCATTCTTCTACATCACATTTATGTAGCTTCAGCTATATTCTATGTACAGCAAATGTTTAATTTCTTTTGACAAAATTAAAGTAACACGAGTTTTTTCCCCAAAACTATCAAAGTTTTTGTCTTTAGATTTCAGATTTTATTTTGTTTACAATATTTAATGCACATTAAATATACATTTAATTTTAATTAAATAATACCCCTAAATATATATTTTATTAATGTTTTATATATATATATATATATATATATATATATATATATATATATATATATATATATATATACACAGTGAGGAAAATAAGTATTTAACACCCTGCTATTTTGCAAGTTCTCCCACTTAGAAATCATGGAGGGCTCTGAAATTGTCATCGTAGGTGCATGTCCACTGTGAGAGACATATTCTAAAAAAATAAATCCAAAAATTCACAATATATGATTTTTAAACTATTTATTTGTATGATACAGCTGCAAATACGTATTTAAACACCTGTCTATCAGCTAGAATTCTGACCCTCAAAGACCTGTTAGTCTGCCTTTAAAATGTCCACCTCCACTACATTTATTATCCTAAATTAGATGCACCTGTTTGAGGTCGTTAGCTGCATAAAGACACCTGTCCACCCCATACAATCAGTGAGAATCCAACTACTAACATGGCCAAGACCAAAGAGCTGTCCAAAAACACTAGAGACAAAATTTTACACCTCCACAAGCCTGGAAAGGGCTACGAGGAAATTGCCAAGCAGCTTGGTGAAAAAAGGTCCACTGTTGGAGCAATCATTAGAAAATGAAAGAAGCTAAACATGA
The DNA here is from genome assembly GCF_946808225.1 of Silurus aristotelis. Lineage (NCBI taxonomy): Eukaryota > Metazoa > Chordata > Actinopteri > Siluriformes > Siluridae > Silurus > Silurus aristotelis. The sequence continues at coordinate 12,049,728 of NC_139582.1, forward strand.
CTGTCAATCTCCCTCGGACTGGGGCTCCATGCAAGATCTCACCTCGTGGGGTCTCAATGATCCTAAGGAAGGTGAGAAATCAGCCTACACGGGAGGAGCTGGTCAATGACCTGAAAAGAGCTGGGACCACCGTTTCCAAGCTTACTGTTGGTAATACACTAAGACGTCATGGTTTGAAATCATGCATGGCACGGAAGGTTCCCCTGCTTAAACCAGCACAACAAACATGCGGGTGATCCGCTGTGGCGACCCCTAATGGGAGAAGCCAAAAGAAAGGTTAATCACATGTTAATATGATAAAACCCTACAACTACTGCTTGTAGGTGAATCAGAGATTGGTATATTAAAATGCACATTTATTTTAACAGCTTTAAAAAGGTTCAAAAGTAGCTGTATCTGAACAAATTGAATTAACAAGACAAACCACTAGCTAAGTACAACAAGGAATGCTTAAGGGTTTTTAGAGATAACCTTTGAATATAGTACCTGTTTTAAGGACAACGGGTGTGTTAAATAAGGCCTATTTGTATTTGTTTTCAATATATGGCCCTAGTGTGTGTAATCAGATGTGGAAAGTAGTTTTTTTGTATTTTTACAGCAGTTTTTTACATTTGTAATTTTAATTTTACTTAAGTATTTTTTTTTAAGTATGGTACTTCACTACATTCTAAATCATATCCTTTTTGTAGTAAAAAAAGAAAAAAAATAATAATGCGAGGGGAAAAAAAAACGCACCTGGGAACTACTGAACGTCCACACTGGTTCACAGAGTGGCCCAGAAGTTCTAATTTGTCATTTCTAATTTATGTTCCCGGTTTTGTAAGATTCTAAACCTAGCCAGTATGAAGCTGTTTTGGTTAACATAAAATATAAATTATATTAGTTACTCACCCTGATGTTTATCCACTAAAACAGTATTTCCAAAAATCTATCTTTGAAACAGCATTGAGCTTCAGAAAGGATGTAAAATCACCTAGCGGCAATAAAACTAGTAATGTATAAACATTTGGAAAGGATTGGAACTGCTTTCTGTATGGAATCAATCCAAATTTTTATGATATAATTATTATACTAATAATATTTAGATTGTTGTAATAATACATTGTTTCAGTCTGTTTATTTTAATGGATTGGAGAAACTGATAAAACTTTTGTAACCCCTGTTCTCTGATAACAGGAGTGAGGTACCTCACTATGGGAATCACCTCAGGCGTGTCCAATCCTGGAAGCAGCAATTTCACCATGTCTGTTTGTTGACAGACCTATCACGACAGTGATGCAGGAGTCCCGCCTCCCTATGTACACTGCTGCTGACGGTCCATACCTCATTCTCAGCATATCTCTTCTCTGTGCTATTGCAAGGAGGGAAGTGTGGTGAGATGCCTCACTCCTGTTACCAGAGAACCAGGGTTACCAAAGTAACCAAAAGTTCTCCCTTTTAAACATTTGTTTGGTATCTTACTATGATATATAGACAACACCTGTATTGCTGTCCAATGTTGGGCAATTTTACTGAGCCAACAATTTTACTGAGGCTCTGTAACATCCAGCATATAAAATCTAACAAAAATGTGTGGCAAAGCCTAACTTGCTGCCACACAAATGTCTTGAATTGAAACGTTCTTATACAATGACCACCCCTTAGTTACTATAAGCCCTCAGGCCCTATAGAAAACTAAAATGCATGCTATTGTAAACTAATATACTAGCTTCCACTAACCAATGGTACAGGTGGTGGGGGTAAAACCAGCCCATGAAACATATAGCTGATTAATCCTCAATCCCTTCGTCCTGTCCATGTAGTTATGCAACGCACAAATAACTTTCCAATGAGGAAAATAGTGGCGGATGAAAAGCCAGTAACTCTACCTGTCCACAGGTGAAAGCTGACTCACTTACTTTTGAGACAAAGGCTAGATTAGTCTTGAGAATTCCATAAATTCCATAGCTGCATAGCTGCAAAAAGGATTTATGATTTAACTTTAAATCAATATTATCTATCAGCTCAAAAGGAGGCTAAGAGAGTGTGCTAAGGACCACAGACAGATCATACTGCAGAATCAGCAGATTTGAAACCCTATTCAGATGCTGCACAGCCCTCATAAACCTGCACACAACCGGGTGTTGACCTATGTAGTAATATAAACAAGATAAACCTTAACGGTCGAGAAGGCTCTGTTCTTATATAAAAAATCTTGCAGAAAACATAACACCTCTGCCACTGAACAGTGAAAAGGGACAATTTGCCTTTGTGCGCACCATGGCTCTTATGATTTCCATCATATGCAAAACACATAAAAGCTGCTCTTGCATTTTGGATTGTTTCAATCACCTTCAGAGGCAAACCTGTAACACCAGGCCCAGAGAGCTACTTTGTCCAGTGCCGAGTAAAAAAAGAGGAGACCCCTGTGCAACGGGAGAAGCCTGGGTTAAATTTTTCTTTCACTATTCTACCTTCGCAAACACTGCACCCCAATCTGTGAGTGATGACATCCATCGTTCTCCGAGAAACAGCTCCCAGTGGGGTCCCTGATTTGAGAAAAGTGTGATTTCTCCAGCGCAAGCAAAATTATGCCAAAAATGGACCAGCACCCTATTACCTACGAGACCTCAGCACACCTCGCACTGCACCATGCTGTCTGAGATCCTTGGGCACTGCTCGACTGGTACCACCTTTCTTTAGAATAAGAGGTAAATATACTGTACATCAAGGTTCTTCTCTATTCTGGCATGAACTTCCCCTAGATGTCCGAACAGCGGAGTCCCTGGCAAGTGATGGGTGAAGACCTTCCTCTTCATGAAACACAAACACTTTCCAAGTTTGCTTTGTTTAAATAAATAAAAAACACTTAACAGAGTTGTAGGCTGATTTATCTTAATGTTTGTAATCTAGTGTTCCAGTGTAGATTTATTCATTGCTAGAGACTCAAAGCACTTTTGTCCGTGCTCTGGACAAGGGGCGTCTGCTACATGGTGCAAATGTAAATGTTAATGATGACATTACCACCTTGTGGTTGAGGTGGTGCTTCAGACATAAGCACTGTGCTGCTACCCAACACTAAAACTCTCTCTGTCAGGATCTACCGGGCATGCGGTGTGCACTTCCGGTTTCACGGCACGCACTTCTTCCCCACGCCTCCCCGAATTTAAGGATACATGAGATTTTAGCTCTGGGCCAAATTATTTTCCTGGCTCCTTAGCCCCTGTAATGAGTCTTGTCACTCTGCCTGCTCTGGATACCTGCTCCTGCTCCTGAGGACCCCTGTTTTGCTCTGCTTCTGGTTTGAACTCTGGACTGTTTATGGTTTATGTTTTGCTCTCCCCTCTATTGCTCAGTTTGCTGGTTTATGGATTTTTTAGACTGTTTCCGTTTTTGGTTTTGGTTCTCTCCCTGCATTACCCTGTTCACCTATGTTAAGACCCTGGACTGTTTTTTGGACTTTGTTTTTGCCTTTGCCCAATTAAAGCCTGTATTTTCCGTACTCCCTCTCCCACTTTCCGCCCGCTCTTCCGACCTGCCAAAATGACCTCTATTACTGTCTTCCCTGCCAAACATGCCCCCAAGCCAGAGTCCCACCGAGGGCGGCGCTCTTCTCCAGAGTCCCGCCGAGGGCACCGCTCTGCTCCAGAGTCCCACTGAGGGCACTGCTCCACTGAGCAGTGCCCAGGGCCCGTCGCTCCAGAGTCCCACCGAGCTCCTAAACCTGACCCTGTTCTGCTCTGCTTCTGGTTTGAACTCTGGACTGTTTTTGGTTTATGTTTTGCTTTTGCCCCATTAAAGCCTGTATTTTCCTTACTCCCTGAGTGCATCCTGCATTTGGGTCCTCACTCACCTAGTCACCTGGGTCTGAGTTCAGCCTGAGACCCAGGTACATTATTTCCTGTGTGGGCATTTAGCAGCTTTTTGTCACAAGCAGATTCATAACCATCTCTTCCTGCCACTGTAATGGAAAGCAGAGGAGGAGATCATCCAAATAATCTGGCACTCTGAGACACGCTGATCTCAGCGGTGTTAGTGCCGCCTTCAACACATTAAGTAAATACCCTTGGGGTTAATGCCAGCCCAAACGGAAATTAGTAGGCTGTGCCCTGATAAGCAAAGCTGAAGAATTTTTTTGTGTGCCCAAGAAATACTAAAAGTAAAGTAAAAAAAAAAAAAAAAAGTAAAAGTAAGCATCCTTCAGATCTACTGATGTAAACCAGTCTCTTGGACGAATAGCATAGTTTATATTTAATGTTTTTATTGTGAGCATTTTGAACTTGTATTTTCTGAAGTGTTCTTTGAGGTTCCACAAATCCAGAATGGAACGGAGACCCCCCCTTTTTGGGAAAAATAAATTACCATGAGTAAAAACCTCAAAAAGGAGGCTATTACTTCTTATAAAATCTGAGCTGACTCCCCGTCTGCTGTTGCAGTTTTAAAGCAAACTGCAGTCGATATCCCAAGTTTTTGTGGATGATACTCAATGGTGTATTATGTGTTTTGTTAATCTTTTCACACGTCTGTGCCCTCGGCCCACTGCCTGGATGCACAGAAACATTTTTATTTATTTTGTGTGAAAATGCTTGCGTAAACCTCTGCCCTATCTCTTGTATAACCCTGCAGGTGGATAATTGAGAAACAACATGTGGGGCACTGGGTTAACTGGTGCCAACACTCCAACCAGAGAACCTAATTTTTTTGCACATTCTTACCCTGACACTTTTTTGTAGAGAGGAGGGAACAAGACTCCTGTAGAGGGGTGCTACAGAAACTCTGTGAGTGCTGTAGCCCCACTTTTGACCCAAAAGTTTGTCCCTTTTTCCCCTCCCTGAAAGTCAACTGGGTGATGTTAAGCTGCTGCTGCTGCAAATGATGACTTGCCTTTAGGCTGGGTCTGTTTTGGATGAACTTCCCCCAGCATTGACTGCTGAGGCACGGGCCAGTGGCGACTGTGGCAAGGAAAAACTCCCCTAGATGGCATAAGGAAAAAACCTTGAGAGGAACCAGACTCAAGAGGGAACCCATCCTCATCTGGGTTGCACCGAATGTCCACACTTCCTGGTCGAGCATATAAGCTTCCCCATATATCTTGTGTAAGTTGCACTGCTGATGCATATTTTACACTGCAGCCCCGAAAAGGGCTTTTGGCTCCACTGGGGCAATGATAAACTTCTCTGATAAGCCCAACTGGCACAATCAGAGTGCTCTCTCACCCACCATGGCCAGATCCATGCTCCCCTCAATGAGCGCAGGTTAAGAACTGCAATGACACAAATCTATTCCCACAAGGGTGACTCAGCATCAATCTGCCAGGAAGCAGACAGACTCTCTGTCCATCCCATCAGTGGAGAGGTGGAGAAAGATAGGGCTGCCCACTGATTGTGGTGGAGGTGATTTACCACTGTTTACAGTGGGGGGAATGACATCCCGAATTCCTCCATATTGTGCACTTCCAGTCTAGAGAAACCCTTAACAGGTACCCTATGTGAAAAGGGTTTGTCTCAGAACTGCTTGACTGGGGAAGTGAGTGATGGTAGCCTCTTATAAATTCCTCTGATGGCCAGTCAATAGAGAGCTTGGTAGCTGCCCTCCTACACATCTCAATAAGGTCCAGCTCCCCTGGCATGGGGGAGGGGGGTTCAGCCATAGCACTGCCAGGCCTGGATGAAAGATTAGTAGGGAGGATAGTATACTCTTCGTATTCCTTCAAGTCCTCCGCTAAAAGACAAGCAACCTCATAATCTTCCAATATTGTTTCTGAATTGCTCTAGATGATGTAGGTGGCACACTGAAAATGCAGAACTTTATTTAAAATAAACAAGAAGTAAACAAACACTGGGAAAGAAGAAACCCTAGGGGAATAAAAAAGACAAGAACTATGTGGTGAAGGTAAGAAGGGAAAGCAATTTCTTCTATAGTATTTGGTAAGATAATGCCTCCATAAAAAAACTGTAGAAAACAAGGACCTTAAATAATGTGACAATTGACTAAAACAAAACACGTGTTCAAGGTTAACTCAGGAAGTCAAAGTAACAAAAGAAGAAAGTCAAATGTGTGCAAAAGGCTGTGCTCTTGGGTCTTGGAGAGAATAGTCAGCGACATGTATGACAAGGGGTGCGCTCTGGTGGTCTGGAGGGGAAAAAATATCCACAGTATACATAACATCCTAAGCAATATAAAAAAAAATAAAGGTGATTCGCACTGGAAATAGCACACAGGTTTTCATAAGGTTTAAAAAAAGACTATACCCATAAGACTAATTGGCTATACCCATAAGCCATATAAGTGCACTTATCATCTTCCTCTTTTTCTTCTTCTTTTGGCTTCTCTCATTAGCGGTCACCACAGCGGAACATCCGTCTCCATACCCCCCTGTCAAAACCAACTACCTGCATGTCTTTTCTCAGCACATCCATAAACCTTCTCCTTGGTCTTTCTCTTTTCCTTCTTTCTGGCGGCTCCATCCTCAGCATTCTCCTACCAATATAACCCATGTCCCTTCTCTGCACATGTCCAAACCATCTCAATCTTGACTCCCTCACCTTGTCTCCAAAACGTCCTACATGCACTGTTCCTCTAATAAACTTGTTTCTGATCCTGTCCATGCTAGTCACTACCAACGCAAACCTTAACATCTTTATCTGCTACCTCCAGCTCCACCTCCTGTCTTTTACTCAATGCCACTGTCTCTAAACCATGCTATATATCAGGTCTCACCACAGTCCTATAAACTTTCCCTTTCACTCTTGCAGATACCCTTTTATCACAAATCACTCCTGCCACCTTTCTTCACCCATTTCACCCTGCCTGCACTCTTTTCTTTACTTCTCTAACACACTCTCCATTACTTTGCACTGTTGACCCCAGGTACCTGAACTCCTCCACCTTTTCCACTGCCCTCCCTCTCATTCACACATATGTACTCTGTGCAAACCTTCACCACTCCAGGCTTTTCTCAACCTGCTCACTATTCTCCCCACAAATCACAATATCATCTGCAAACATCATAGTCCAGGGAGGCTCCTGTCTGACCTCGTCCGTCAACCTGTCCATCACCACTGCAAACAGGAAAGGGCTCAGAGCCAATCCTTGATGCAGCTCAACCTCCACCTTGAACCAGTCTGTCGTTCCTACTGCACACTTTACTGCTGTCACACTTTCAGACATGTCCTGCACCACCCTCACATACTTCTGACACACCTGACTTTCTCATACAATACCACAACTCCTCTCTCTGCACCCTGTAGTACGCTTTCTCTAAATCCACAAACACACAATGCAATTCCTTTTGACCTTCTAAATACTTCTCCATAAACATTCTCAAAGCAAATAATCCACCTGCGGTGCTCTTCCTTGGCATGAAATCATATTGTTGCTCACAGATGGTCACCTCTTCTCTCAGCCTGGCTTCCACTACTCTTTCCCATAACTTCATGGTATGCCTGATCAACTTAATTCCCCTGTAGTTACTGCAGGTCTGCACATCTCACTTATTATTTAAAGATTGGTACCAGCACACTCCTTCTCCATTCCTCAGGCATCCTCTCACCTTTCAGAATCTTGTTGAACAACATGGTTAAAAACTCCACTGCCATCTCTCCTAAATATCTCCATGCTTCTACGGGTATGTCATCTGGTCCAACCGACTTTCCACTCTTTATCCTCTTAATCGATGCTCTCACTTCCTCCTTACTAATCCTATCCACTTCCTCCTTTACCATCTCCACACCATCCAACCTTCTCTCAATATCATTTTCCTCATTCATCAGCTGCTCAAAGTACTTCCTCCATCTTCTTAACACACTCTCCTCACTAGTCAACAAATTTCCATCTCCATCCTTTATTGCTCTAATTTGCAGCACATCCTCCCCAGCTTGGTCTTTCTGCCTGGCCAATTGGTATAAATCCTTTTTTCCTTCCTTAGAACCAATTTCTCATACAGCTCCTCCTATGCCTTTTCCTTGGCTTTCGCCACATCCATCTTCACCTGCTGCCGCATCTCCTTGTACTCCTGCCTACTTTTCTCATCACTCTGTCGGTCCCAATTCTGTTTTGCCAACCTCTTTCTCCTTATGCTTTCCTGCATTTCCGTGTTCCACCACTATGTCTCTTTGTCTTTCTTTCTCTTACCAGTTCTCACACCAAGTATCTTTTTAGCTGTCTCCCTTATCACTTCTGCAGTAGTTGCCCAATCGTCCAGCACCTCTTCACCACCACCGAGCCCCAGTCTGACTTCTTCCCTGAATCTCATACTACAGTCTTCCTCCTTTAGTTTTTACCATCTTATTCTTCTTTCAGTCCTCACTCTGCTCCTCTTCTTCTTCACCTACAAAACCATCCTATAGACCACCATACGATGTCGTCTAGCTACACTGTCCCCTACACCATACAGTCTCCAATATCCTTCAGGTTGCATTTCCTACATAGAACATAGTCCCTGTGTGCACCTTCCTCCACTCTTATATGTCATCCTATGATCCTCCTTCTTAAAATGAGTATTCACCACTGCCATTTCCATCCTTTTAGCAAAATCTACCACCATCTGCCCTTCCACGTTCCTCTCCTTAAGGCCATATCTACCTATCACCTTCTCCTCATCTCTGTTCCCTTTACCTACATGCCCAATAAAGTCTGCCCCAATCACCAATCGTTCATTCCTAGATACACCATCTACCACTTAATCTAACTCAGTCCAGAATTTTTCCTTCTCCTCCATCTCACAGCCCACTTGTGGAGCATAAGCACTGATGACATTTATCATAACCCCTTCAACTTCCAGCTTCACGTTCATAACCCTATCAGAAACTCTCTTCACCTCCACTACACTCTTACTGTACTCTTTCTTCAGAATCGCCCCTACACCATTTCTCTTTCCATCCACACCATGATAGAACAGTTTAATCACATCAGCTTACTCTCTCTTTTTACCAGTCATGGTACCCACATTTAAAGTACCAACCATAACCTCAACTCTCCTACACTTCTCCTTTTCCTGCTGTCTCTGTAGATGTCTTCCTCCTCTCCTTCTCTTTCTTCAGCCAACAGTAGCCCATTTTCCACCGATACCCCCTTTGGCTAACAATACCTGTGGCAGTCGTTGGTAACTGGGCTCGACCGATCCGTTGAAATGAAATTCTTATTCGTGATCTGCATATTTGATTTGGCACATGTTTTACGCTGGATGCCCTTCCTAATTTATCTGGGCTTGGGACCGGCACTAAGAGTGCACTGGCTTCTGCAACCGTAATAGCTGGGTTACTATTCTGCTATTTAATTGGCCTTTATTTAAATTAGGTTTAAATGCTATTTACATTGTATGTTTTATTGTTTTAAAGAATAATTTCTCGAAAGCCAGCAACTACTTGTGATGGATATCATTCGATAATGTTTTCAGCAATATTGGATCTGTTTATTACAATAAATCCTAGTGGAAACCCCAGATTTTGTTTTCCTTTTTATTTAAACATTGCATTTGTGTTTTCAAACTCAAACTATTTTAGAAAGAAGAAAACAGCTTTTCTCTAGATAACATGACAATTATAAATGAGAGAGTGGTTTGTGTTTATAGACATTGTACTCTATGAAGACCACATGCTTTAGTTGGTGTTTTTACAGCAACACATATAGAGTAATTTAGATGTTGAATCAATGGTGTCTGCCTTGCTAGATTTATATCAATGCTAAAGCACATAGACAGGTCCTGGGTACAGTGATAAACAGGAACTAGTAGCAGGAAGCTGAAAGAGGCCATAAAACCACTGTGATAGAGATGTGAGAATCCATATTAGTAATGCCTTTTACACATACAAGAGACATTACATAAACCATCAGATGTTTGTATACTCTATCAAAAGAAGATCCAACCTTTGAATTCTTTTTTTCCGATTTTTTATTTTTGTATTTTTTAGAATCTAAATTTAATTTGAACAAACTGAATTTTTTTTTTTTTTATTTTAAAAAAAATGTATTTCTATTATGTTTTAGAAGGATATGAGGGGCAGAGCTTTGAATAAATCCACAAGTGAAAGTATAAATTAATCTGCAGTCAAAAAAAAAAAGAAGTGCACACACTTGAATATTGGAGATTCGACATGCCTAAAGATGTTTGCAGGTTTGTCAGTTCTTTTCTCATTTCCACGGTCTCATGTCCAATTTGAAAAACTATGATGCAGGCATTTTTTTTCAGCACCAGGCCAAGCCTCCTTTATGCCATGTACACTTTTTTCAGGGTGTGTCTATAATGTGTCTATGTGTCTTTTACATGACTGTTAATAACTTGAATTTAATTCATAGTAATTGTGATGAGTGGAAAAGTAAAGAGTGGAAAAAATAGAGAGCAAAACAGGAAAGTCATATAGTCACCAAGAAAAAAAAAAAAAGGTGATTTATGTGCCCTGTTTTGTGTTATGATCCTGAAGCTAGCTCCTATGAAGCTGCTTTAATTAGCATAAAATATACATTCTATCATTTACTCACCTTGATGTTTATTTACTGGCGGTTGAAACAGTATTTCCAAAAAGGATTTTTTTTCCATGCAATCGAGCAATAGTAATGGAACAGCCCTGAGCTTTAGAAAAGATGGAAAATCACCTAGTGGCAAATGAATTAGTGATGTGTAAACATTTAGAAAGCCTTGGAACAGCTTTCTGTAAGGAATCAATCAAAATTATAATAAAATAAGTGTAGCAATGCAGAGAGATCATACAGTGGTGCTATACTGTATACAGTTTGCATAATTTTTGTTAAATAAACTTTTCAAATGTAGTTCTTTATTATTTTCTTACTGAATACACAGTTGTTATGCTTATTGATACTGATTGTTGTTATATGCAACAAAAGGATCAAATAATGGGGGGTTAGGCTTGGGGCCTAAAGTGCAAATTAGCCAGGGGGCAACAGATTTATTATGCAGTGTAAGCTGTGTTTGCCGAAGGTGTCTTAACTGGCAGCTTATAAAATCTCTTCATCAAACCTGCAGCTCAAACCTTTGTTGCTGTCTACATGTTTAGTTTATCTCAAAATAGCTTTTTTAATTTGTAAAGGTGTTCCTTCAATAAAAAAAAACAATTCGTTTGAGATTTATATCTTAATTTACACTAGAATCCCCCCACTGCATCCCACCCCTCCTGTTAAAAAAATCTTTTACTCAGAGTAAATTTAAAATTAGCCAATTTTTACTTCTACGTGAGTATATTTGATTATATTACGCTGGTAACGTTACTTGTACTTAAGTAAAAATGTATTGAAGTAACAGTTCATTTACTTGAATAGAGTAATTTTATTACTCTTTCTACCTCTGCCAGTTCCTGCCATAAATTCCTGTTGTTCCTCCTTTGTTGCTGTTGGCCTCTTGGTAGCCTCCCTGATACATTTTCTCCATTTAATGCTCTTGATATTAGTTCATATCCCTCTTCAGACACCTTTCAACAATTAAGTTGATTATCTGGTTTTAATTAGAATAACTTTGTGATGGCAGGTGTATGCCATTTGCTTACAGGCCTCATTTTAAATGTTAATGGTTAATTCCTAGGACAGTTAGAGCTCCCTTTATGAAAGGATGTGCTGACTTACACAATCAGAGTGTTGTAGGTCTTATTATTTTAAAGTGTTCTCAATTATTATTTTTTTGTTTGTGTGTATATTTAAGCAGTTAAACAGTTAAGTTAAATCGACTCTGTCATCTAGCAGCAGCGCAATGCAGCAAAGCATGCAAATAAAGGTCAAGCTTTGGATAATGTTACCATCAAATGTGATGTACATAATGTGGCTGGTCAAAAAAAAAAAAAAAAAGACAGCAAGAACTTTGATAGAGAAACAAAAGACTTTAATTGATTTAATCCAACTACACCCCCCTGGTGGAGCACCAGGGAAATACTCTAAATAGAGACAAATGAGTAAGTTTTACCAATCGTGGGCAAAGAACAATAAAAATGAGGCGTGGATATCTTTATAAAAAAAACAAAAACAAACAAACAAACAAAAATTTATTATAAAAAAAGACAGAAAAACATCACTATCAATAGAACACTTTCCCCTTCAAACACAAAATACAGATGCCTCTCCTTGCCAGGCTTAGCAGGATTAAGGCAGGCTGAGAGGTGGTCCAAACCAACCCAATTCACACTAACATTCTCTCGAATGAAACAGCTGGCCTTCCCTGTTCCATACTAGCTCCTAAAGAAGAGGGGGAAAAAATAAATAGATTTGTAAAGTGGTTAAATGTGGTATAGCCCTTTAAGGAGTAGGCGGGGTTTCAGGAGTTTAGGTGAGACATAGAAGGAAGCAGACAGACAGAGAGAAACAAGAAGGAGAAAATAAAAAATGTGTTCTATCTTATAAAACTGTCCTGGTGTCGTGTATGTCCTTAATACAATCTACAAAAATAAATAAACCGGTTAGCCAGGGATCCATAAAAATACTTTACACTGGAAAAAGAAAAAGTAAAATAAACAAGGTAGGGAAAACAAAAAAAAAAAAAACAGCTAACAAATAATAATAATAATAAAAAAAGAATAAAATAAGGTAAACATTTAAAATAAAAACAAAAATTAGTGCCAAGGACAATCCAGTACAAAATATAAATTAAACAGAAACCTGTGGGAATGTATGTAAAATAATACAAATAAAATGAATGCACTGCTTAGCCGACACGTGGCTTGTAGCTCCCTACCCCGGGCAGTAAATTCAAAAGCAAAGCAGCATTAGTGTCCATAAGCCAAAGAGCAGCAACATCGGAAACAAACAAGCGGTGAAATAGTGAGCAATGCAGCAGCAATTTCCATAAGAAAGAAACCAGCATTAGGGGACAAAGCAGCAGCTGCGTCACATATCCTTTTTAGCTAGGCCTAGGCTTGCAGTGTATCATGTTCTATCTCACTGTTAATACAAAAAAAGATCTAAACATTACACAAACTATTACACCTTGAATGAATAGCAAAAGTGAGCGAGACACTTACTTAGATTGAACAAACACCAAGGTGTAAACTATAGGTTATATATATTAGCTTTTTCATTCACACAATTACGCCATGGGCAAAATATTATCATACCTAACGCCAATTGGAATGGAACATGAGACGCTAGGAATTGAAAAACCAGAATCCATCTGCCATGTCACCACTCACCAAAATAAAGCCTTTAAATAGTGTGGCTGCTTTCACCTCATTGGGCCAACAATTACACCACACCCACATCCTACCCCCTATTTTCTTTTTGGCTCCCCGATGATAACTCAAGAACTCGTACCTATTTACTATTCCTTTAGTGTTCCCCAGACTAATCCAAACAGAAATCCTATTATAGGGAGCACTTAGAAGTTCTCATGCATCCACCAACAGCCCATGCTAAGTGATGCAAATTAGTTAGTGTTATAGTGTTATAGCAAAACAGCACTTGTGGAAGACACAAAGCTCAGTCTACTTTGCCCTGATCAGAATGGATGCACTTTGGGATGCCAAACAAGGTGCAGTTGTTCTATTTACAGTTCTATTTATACAAGATGGTCATCATTAGATATGACAAAGCCACTCTTATATCTATTAGTGTCCAATCCACTCACCCTTCGCCTTTTTTAAACCCGGAACCATGCTGGCCGAGCGAGATCCTGAGGAAGAACAAAAGACGTGACCCATACTGGTGTCCATGAGGGAAACGAGCCGGCATCAGGAACAGGCTGAGGGCATGCTCACATATTCGGGACTGCAACCTTCTCTGCTTCACCGAGACAAGACACCAAAACTACACCAAACACAGCATCGGGATGCTGGGCTCATTGTGGTGGGAGACTTTAACAGTGCCAACCAGTGTGCACTACCGAACTTTCAGCAGCACATCACCTGCCCTACCAGGGGCGAAAGGACACTGGACCACTGTTACACACCATTCAAGAACAGCTACAAAGCACAATCACACCTACCGTTTGGGAAATCGGACCAAGCCGCCATCTTCCTTATGCCTGTATACAAACAAAGGCAGAAACAGGAAGCTCCAGGTCAGAGGGAGGACGCACCATGAACTGACCAATGGTGGCCCCTCTGCAGGATGCTTTAGATGATGCAGACTGGGACATGTTCAGACGCAGCTCTGATGACATCAACATGTTTACGGAAGCGGTTAACCAGACGTTAGTCATTAGCACCATTTAGCCATAGGCAGAATATAATCATACCTGATGCCAATGGGAACGTTACAGAACACAGCAGGAAGTGAAAAACCGGAACCCGTAATTGGGCCACCAATTACACCCCTCCCAAGCCAAAGATTAAAATCTCTTATCCTGCCACAATGAGAATGGGGGAATTATGATCAATATAATTTTTACTACAGAATCCTTGTTGCTTGTTTGAGAATTTCAAACTGCTTTTCTTCAGAATATTGTGGAAAAAACCATTGTGGAGGCTACTGTAACTCAAATAACTACTCATTTACAACCACTGTGTATAGAGACATCACCTAGGCAGATTGTTTCTTTTCGCTGATATGAGTGGAACCTTTAATTGTTGTGTGTTCTAAAAATACTTTTCTGGTCTCAAAAAGAATGGTTATTAATGTAACAGTGGCATTTATAGTCTGGCTATTCTTATTACTATTTTATTAGCCATAACACTCTTTGAATAAATGAGTAAATGAGTAAATTAATAAATACCATGTCATATTAGGTCAGATGTATATCATGCAATTATAGTGTGTAGTATGATAATCTCTTAATCAGATGTTTGTCATAGGGTAAAATAAAACTGCAGAGTTAATTTCCTCTTTGTCTAGAGGCTTTCTTATTTTGGTGTCTGAAACCATCATCTTCCAATAATACATAAATATGTGTTCAACCCAAAATATATTTAAATACAGAGTTTACAGGATTATTAAATGTATAAGTACCACTTAAACACTGATCTTAAAACTTGTAATTTTATTTTCCAGGATCAAATGAAATTACGTTTTACATTAAAATGGTTGGGAATGCTTTTGGAGTCCAAGTTAACTTCTTAGAGCTGCTGAAAAAACGTTGTAATCTCTGTAAAGTTTATTCAGAGGAAGAGTGTGACGTCATGTTTGCTTTTGGCCCTTTTGTGTCTCGGTCGGGAAAGGACATTGAAACTGCACTTCAGAAGATTACAGAAAGTACAGAGTGATTTACATTACTATATTAGTGATCAAAATAATTAAACACCACTATATATTAAACCTTACAGCAAACCATCCATTTTTAATTGACCCTTATCAAAGTCTAAAAATATAATGGTCTATGGCCTCACATAATATTTGCGTTTAAATGTATTGCACTTTTTAGTTTCAGGGTCACCAAAAATAGTGGAACCAAAGAGACATGCCATCCTAAGAACCAATTTGAGGCTGTCACTGAGAGAATGACCTGCCAACCTTTTTGTAGAGAATAAAATGAAAATCTACTAATGGAGAGCTGTGATGGAGGCTTTTTTTCTTCGAACATGTTCAATTATCAAACAATTTTTTACCTGCATTTGATTGATTTTACCAATATTAATGCATGAAAAGTGAGGCAGTATACCTCACGTCTAGTGAGTGGCCCAGTCCTTTGTATATTTTTCTGTATGTGACCTTCAGGAAAAAGTTTGGACACCCCTGCCTTACAGCATGTTGATATGGGGTTTGATTTAGCAACTAAATTAAATGTTATCCTGACAATTCTGTATTAATATTATTAACTCAACATAATCTCTTTTACCCTTATTTACCGCTCTTTCTTTCAGCGAGTAAGCCTATTCTCCTTGTGGTATTTCACCACACCTTTGATTCAAATTTCATTGCTCCAGACATCAGATGGTTTGTGAAGATGTGTTTGTTGTGGACATTCTTTTTCATAAGGATATAGGACTGCTAAGATGCCTACACAATGACATGGCACTGAAATCCACCAGTTATTTTCAAAAAGTCTGTGTGTGCTTCACCAGATATCTTGGTGTGTTTGGAATTGCTAGCAACGAATTAGCATTTTCACTATTATCTAATTTATTTTTCCATTATGACACTCAGCACAAAAATTACACAGATTTACAGTACCAAACTAATTCTTAGTTTTTTTTTCCAGTCTGAACCAGCAAATGTCAGGGAAATGTCACATTGCACTGATTGTCCTAGTTTTTGTTGTCTGTACTGTTGTTGTTGTTGTTTGATTAAATTGTGATATTTCTTGTAAATGGTAACTATGCAGCAACCTAATATAAACATTCATTCATTCATTTTCTCCTGCTTATCCGTAATTCGTGTCACGGGGGCAGCAGTCTAAGCAGACCCCCGCCTTCGACTGCTGCCCAATACTCACAGCACCGTCCCTTACGGTCCCTCCTGCAGGTGGTGAGCCCACGGGAAGGTGGCCCCACGTCACGGACCTTGATATTTCCCTCATAAGGGACCCCTGGAGCATAGAGGGTTAAGGGCTTTGCTCAAGGGCCCAAGAGCGGCAGCTTGGCGATACCGGGGCTTGAACCCCAGACCTTCCGATCGGCAACCCAGCGCGTTAACCGCTGGAGCCACCACTCCCCCTAATATAAACATAAACCATATAATGAACCAAGAAATGTAATATATTATTTTTAATCAAGGTCACAAATACAATCATCATGCAACTTATAAATTTTTTGAAAGAAAGACTAAAGATTTTCTTAGCGCAATATTCTGCTGGCAACTATTGGCTAATAGCTTTACTTACCCCTTGAGCAGGAAAGTTAAATAAAACAATATTAAAATAATTACGACAAATGCATTAAGTTTACTTTAGGTTTAGGTTTAATTATGAAAATACATTATTGGACAGTGATAAAAGATATTTGTAAGTGTATTCAAATAATTATTTGTAAGTGGTACAAATAATCCTAGCTAATAGTTGATTTAAAACATATTTCCTCTTTTAAACACTGCACTTTTATTCTGAATAATTCTCTTCCTTATTTTACATCATGTACATGTAGATGCAGTTATTTTCTATTTGCTAAAAATGCTTTATTACGTTATAATTAAAAAAATTGTTTTCCCCCAAGACTATCCTCAGTGTTTATCTTTACATTTTTGATTTACTGTAATTTTGTACTTTATTTAATGCACATTAAATATATATTAAAGACAACATGACGTCTGATGCCCAATTTAAATTCAGTAATAACCATAAATATATATTGCATAACTGTATATATAATGTTTCTATTTACAATTGATGCTTTATCTCTAACTAGCATTATGTTGCCACATGTCTATGCTACACAATGTTTTAAATAAGAATTTTGTTTGTGGAAATAAAAAACGAAACAGGAGTGAGTACATTCAAAAGATCAAAATAAAAAAATCATTTGAATACATTTGCTGTGCACTGTATTACATAAATTTTACTGATGTGTAAAAATAAAATAAAATAAAGATGGTTCAGAGCTATCTCACTTCAAAATGCGTCAATATTTGTCAATTTTTTTATTTATTATTTCTGAGTATTTTCTTGCAAAACAACTCACACTGCTTGATCTGAACATTTGTTAATTTTAGGATGTTTTCCTTAAATGCAGCCTGTTAAATTGAACTCGCTGATCCCACTGCCCTTCATACGCTGCTACATTTCCCCCCCACACCTCACACTTCGTTATTGCGCTAATGAACTGTCTACACAAAACTTATGCTCACTTGTACACTTGCTCATTTCTCACCTCACACTTTGTTATTGCACTAATGGACTGTCTACACAAAACTATGTTCATTTGCACACTTGCTCTTTTTTTGCATTGCTGCTCACCATTGCCTAACTTACCAGTGTATATATACCTGTTTTATGTTTATAGTAATATCAATATATTATGTTCATAGTACATATCCTTCTGTAAATTTCTGTTTATAGTAAAAGCCATATTTTGTGTATAGCACATATCCTTCTGTAAACTTCAGTTTATAGTAATAGCCATATGTATATTATGTTCATAGTACATATATATTCATCTGTAAATTATGCTCATAGTACCTATATTTTCATCTGTATATTATGTTCATAGTACATATATATTCATCTGTATATTATGTACATAGAACATACACATCTGTAAATTACTGTTTACAGATGTAATACCATTTTATTTAATTTATGTAACTCATTTAAACACTGTATATGGTTCCCTGGTGGCCTAGTGGTTAGGATGCGGCGATTAGGGTTGCACAAGCCATAGTGCCGGACCCAATCCCGGATAAATGGGGAGGGTTGCGTTAGAAAGGGCATCCAGCGTAAAAACATGTGCCAAATCAAACATGCGGATGGTCCGCTGTGGCGACCCCTAACGGGAGAAGCCGAAAGAAAGTTATGTAAACACTGTATATACTTCACTTGCTGATATTGCACTCTGGTTAGACACTCTGGGTGACCTATAAGAGTGAGGGAAGGTGCACACAGGTGGACTATGTTCTATGTAGGAGATGCAACCTGAAGGAGATTGGAGACTGTAAGATGTTGGTAGGGGACAGTGTAGCTAGACAGCTTCAGGTGGTGGTCTGTAGGATGGTTTTGGAGGCGAAGAAGAAGAGGAGGAGAGTGAGGACTATAGGAAGAATAAGATGGTGGAAACTGAAGGAGGAAGACTGTAGTGTGAGGTTCAGGGAAGAGGTCAGACAGGGGCTCGGTGGTGGTGAAAAGGTGCTGGATGATTGGGTAACTACATTAGACATTAGACTCTCACCAATTTGCCTACCGAAGCAATAGAAGCACAGAAGATGCAGGTTCCATGGCACTGCACCCTGTGCTCACACACTTAGACAATAAGAACACCTATGCACGTATGCTGTTTGTTGACTTCAGCTCAGCATTCAGTACCATCATTCCATCCAAGTTAATAGCCAAACTTCTAGATCTGGGCATTAACACCTCCACCTGCAAATGGGTCATGGACTTTCTGACCAACAGACCCCAGCAGGTTCGATCTGGCTTCATCTGCTCCAACACCATCACACTCAACACTGGTGTACCACAGGGCTGTGTGCTGAGCCCCTTCATCTACTCCCTCTTCACCTCCGTGTGCAGGCCTGTGAATGGATCTAACTCCATCATCAAGTTTGCAGATGACACTACCGTGATCGTTCTCATCACCAACAATGATGAGACTGCCTACAGGGAGGAGTTTCAGCACCTAGCCACATGGTGCAATAACAATAACCTGCTCCTTTACACCTCCAAGACAAAGGAGCTCATTGTGGACTTCAGGAAGGAGGCAAGAGGCTCACATGACACCACCCACATCAATGGGATGGCTGTTAAACGCATCTCCAGTTTCAAGTTCCTGGGGATCCACAACTTGGCGGACCTGTCCTGTAACATCAACACCTCCAGCCTGGTCAAGAAGGCTCACCAGCGCCTCTTTTTCCTGAGGACACTTAAGAAAAATCAGCTCTCCTCGGATATCCTGGTGAACTTCTACCACTGCGCAATAGAAAGCATCCTGACCGGCTGTGTCACAGTCTGGTATGGGAGCTGCTCTGTTGCAGAGCGTAAGGCACTGCAGCGGGTGGTGAAAACTGCCCAGCGCATCACAGGGACTCCACTCCCAGCCATGGAGGACATCCAAAAGAAACGCTGTCTGCGTCGAGCTCGCAGCATTCTTAAGGACTCCTCTCATCCCGCCCATAGACTGTTCACCCTTTGCCCTCCGGCAGGTGTTACAGGTGCCTCCAGACCAGTACCAGCAGACTAAAGAACAGCTTTTTTTCCTAGAGCTGTCTCTTTAGTGAACTCTGACACTCACTGATACACTACCACATTTCCCCCCACACCTCACACTTCATCAATTTGCTAATGGACTGTCTAAACAAAAACTTATGCTCACCAAGACACTGATCAGTCTCACCTCACACTTTGTTATTGCACGGATTGTTTACACAAACCTTTGCTCATTTGCACACTGCTCTTTTTTGTACTGCTGCTCACCATTAACTTATCACTATTGTATAAATACCCGTTCTTTGTTTATAGTAATAGGCATCTGTATATCATGTTCACAATACATATATATATATATATATATATATATATATATATATATATATATATATATATATATATATATATATATATATATATATATATATATATATATATATATATATATGTGTCCTAGGTATATACGTGTCCTAGGTCTTCCCCGGGGTCTCCTCCCAGTGGAACGCGCCCGGAACACCTTCCCAGGAACTATGTAAATTCATGTAAAAACTATATCCTGCACTTGCAGTTATTGCACTCTGGTTAGACCCAAACTGCATTTCGTTGCCTTGTACTTGTACATGTGTAATGACAATAAAGTTTAATCTAATCTAATCTAATCTAATTTAAACTACTGCAGGAGTGATGAGGGAGGCAGCTAGAAAAGTACTTGGTGTGGGAGCAGCTGAAAGAAGAAGAAGAAGATTATTATTTAATACATAATACATTATGTTCAAATGGTAAGAAAGTTTCTTTTTTGTATTTACTTTTTTGTAAATGTAAACAATACTACTATTAATAATAATAATAACAATAAACCTTATGAAAGTTAACAATTAAATGTAAATGTGTATTGCTCGGACATACAAAAATACACAGCAAGACATGCAGTTAAATGTCTTTTGTTGTCTAGGGACAAACATTCACTTGTATACAAGTTAAAAAAGAAAACAGAAAATAAATTTATATAGTATTTAAAACATGCTTAATTCAAATGCATTAAAATGTACAGTATTTAATTATAATATATTTTATAACTTACTAGGATTACATTGGCAATATATATACTCTTAGTTGCATTTTAAAGAAATATGCTAAAACATATACTTAGACATTTTAGTGTATTTACAGATCACATACTTGTTTTACTCTTAACGTATTTTATATGTTTACTTTGTGCAAGAATTTAGCAAAATGATTCAGCTTTAGGTGGGTTTAAAGTATATGTATCTTACATGTAAACCATGTAGACATACTGCAATATATTTTAATGATTTGTGTAATGTACATGTGCTTTTGCCTGCTTTTCAAAAGGAAGAAATCCTAAAAAAAAAAAAATGTTTAATATATTTTATAAAGTATATTAATTCATTCACATATATATTATAAATATAAAATTTGTTTAAAAATGTACCGACTTCTAATGTTATAAATATATTAAGCAATCAACTTCTAGTAAAATATTAAGTTATTAACTTTAGTATTATAATTTTAAATCAACATGTAATTTGATTGTTCTAGTACTTGGAATAAATACTTAAAATAACATTTTAGTAAATTAAAAAACACTTTGTTTTGTGTTTAGAATTTGTGGACAAACCACTGATAAAGGCATGAGCCTTAGGTGAAGGTTGCTGAGTTTAATTGGCTGCCCACTGTATTCCATTTTTATCCAGATCTTGAAGCTCATCAACAAATGAAGTTAACAGAATTAACTGTCCATAAGCTTTATGATACAGGTAAGAATTAGCTGTCACTGATCCTGGAAAATGCTCATTAAACAATTTGAGGAGGTCTTCAAGAGCTGTTCCTTGATTCTCCAAATGAAGGACATCGGAAAAAAGCAGACTGTTCTCTGGAGATAGTTGCTTCTTTATAAAGGAGCTCTTCCTCTGACCCATCAGAAAAAAAAGCAGATCTATATCTAGAGGGGCATTTACAGAATGCACATCTCTGCCAAGGCGAGTGCCCTATCACCCATCACTTTCTAACAGTTCTTACATTATAATTCATTCCTTTTGTTTCAAACAGAAACTAATTTCAATATAATTACTGCATAGATGCAACTCATCGATGGTACACATAACCCATACAAAGCCACATTATTTATAAGACAATACTTGTGACACATTTGAGTTTGGACCTTGTTTCAGTTGAGGAATCTGAGGTGCTGGTTCCAAGTCAGTAGTATGGTCATGGTGTCCCCACAAACAATATCTGGCCTGTGTTGAATTATCTGTAGAATATACAGTAGTACAGTATGAGTGACAAATTCATATGCCTTTTCTACACAACATGGTCCATGTGCAACTCTCTACATTTTAATGACATAAGATAAAAATAAAATAAAGAAGTGTCCATAAGCCAAAGAGCAGTAACATCGGAAATAAATCAGTAGCAATACCCACAAGGAAACCAGCGGTGGAGCGCAGCAGCAAGAATTTCCATAAGAAACAGCAGTGAAGTCGAGAGCAAAGCAGCCGTGCCAGTAAGCAAATCCGCAGCAATGCCGTAAGCAAACCTTATTCCACAGTCGCTACCGGCTTGTTCATTAGGGACAAACTTACACTTATAAAGAACATTCTTATTCATTCTTTATCACTGCTTTATCTTTGTAAAGCTGCTTTGAGACAATGTTTATTTGTAAAAGCGCTATACAAATAAAAATGAATTAAATTTAATTCTACTGCTGCCAACATTTTCTTTTCCACAGTCATTTGTAGTCTCATAGGCATTGTACACAGGCAATGAATTTGTGTGCAAAAACAGCTGGATCATTGTTAGTCGGCCCACAATTAAGCCACACGACACATCTTGAAAAACTGCCAATGCATCCGGATATACTGAAACCGAATGGTTTATCATAAGCATCCACATGCCACTGATAGTTTGGTCCCATTCAGCGATCAGTATGTCGAACAAATCTATTATGTCTCCTTTGCTCTGTCCCAATTGGGTGAAGTTTTTGTAGCAACCGCATAACATCATGTTAAACACGCAACTTGTGTTTTTGCTGAAGTGCTAACCACGTTGTCCGTTAACCAAACAACTGTCCTGGTCCGTGCAGCTCTGCTCTTATAGCATTCCACACATTGTTTAATGGGGAATATTTTTGTCTTTGAAACATACCTGCATCCTTCAGGTTTGTTTTTAGAGGGCACAATCTTTATGTCATGATATGCTGTCAGCATCTGGAAAATCACTGCATATGAATGTGCTTCCTCAAGGTAGCATTTAATTAATTCCATTTCTCCTTGCTTTTCAATGTATACTTCTGCTATTTTCTTGTGTTTTTGGATTTGTTATTTTGTTTTCGGATTTGTTAATTTAAAAAGCACTTTTGTACGTCGCTCTGGATAAGGGCGTCTGCTAAATGCCGCAAATGTAAATGTAAACGTAATTTGTTTTTTTATTTGTTATTTTGGTTTTAGATTTGTTCATTTGTTTTTGCATTTGTTATTTTGGTTTCAGATTTGTTATTTTGGTTTCAGATTTGTTATTTTGTTTTTGGATTTGTTAGTGTTTTCTGGATTGTTCATGTTTTTTTTCGGATTTGTTATGTTTTGCACTTCTCTGCCACCATATTTAAGAAAACACAGATTTTTATTATATGGACTAAAATATACTTTAACATATATTTTGAACAAGAAAAAAGAAAGCAATATTTATTTGGAATGACACAAAGATGAGAAAATTGTGATTATTCGTGTGGGGGTTAATCTATTTAATATGGTTAGTATTATCAGTGCTGTAGTTTACTTATGTAATATTTGAGTTTATTTATTGATTTATATGGCTTCTGGGGGCCATGTATAGATTGTTGCCCCCCCCCCCCCCAAAAAAAAAAAAAAAAAAACGTATTGAAAAGCGTTTAAGTTTTTAATAATTACAACAAAGGCTTTCAAAGCTAGTGATAATATATCAATAAGTAAGATGTGATGAGAATTATAGCCGAATGTGTGTATTGTTTTTTTTCCCCTAAAACAATAGAAGAAGGTACTGTATGCAGTTTTGCTGAGTCATTGTGAGTCGAGTGACGTGTAATCGAAATCGAAAATGAAACTGTTTCTTGCGTACATACGCAGCTAATCTGTGCAGCAACTGTGTCTTAAATATCTCTCTATTCAAGATGTCGCGAGGTATGTAAAATCCTTATTAATTATTGTAGACCAATAATAAATCTATTTTTTGGTTAGTAATCTGGGTACCTTTATGCAGCATTTTAGTAAAAGGACAAATGAAAAAGTTTTTAATAATATTGTATAGTATAATTTGATCGTGTGTATCAAGTGTGTATCATTTTCAATGAAAATCTGAACTCCAAGGGGCACAATTAAATAAAGTGTACATTGTGTACAGTAACCCTTTTCCCTGTTCAGCTGCACCGGATACTGTTCCTAATGCAACACTCCCATATTATTTGTCTTCGACACGGCACTGAGTGTACAAGCTGTTGCATTTGTGTTGCTGGTTGTTGGGTCTTCTGTGTGACACGTGGAGACACGTGACAGTCCTGATATATAAATACATAAACAGAACAATATTACCTGAGTAATTTGATATCAGCATGTGAGATTTCGCTGGTTATAGAAGTACCTTTAGCCTTATGATCTACTGTTTACACAGTGTGTGTGTGTGTGTGTGTGTGTGTGTGTGTGTGTGTGTGTGTGTGTGTGTGTGTAATTTGTGAGACGGGTGATAAAGCTTGTTAGCAGTCTTAAAAGAAAGTCACAAGTCTTCCTTTAGAAGTACAAAACAGCACAACAATTCTAAAAGGCTCATACAAGCTAACTCAAAAATGTTTCAAGGTATTTTTATTTGTTTATGTTCATTCTAGCTTTTAAAAATTAGATTCCATTTGGCTGATTTTAGTAGAGTTTAAAAATTGTGTAATATTTCTGCATCATAATATGGAGTATTATATTTTAAAACCAAATAAAGCTTTGCTGCATATTGTTTTTGTGCGATAATGATTTCATTTCCTTTCATGTGGTACTATTTACCCACATTCAGACCACAAAGCAAAATAAAAAAGCAAATCCAGAATTGCGTCATAGACATTATTGTTTGCATTGCATTTTACAGTCATTTTATAGCAGAAGTTCTCTGTTTATGATCCAGAAACTGAAATACTATTTGTGCCAAAATATAACAAATAAAGACAACAGTTCAGATGAACAGTTCCTATCAGACAGCATAAACAACAAACATTTTGTGTGAAGATAAATTAATATTTTTAAATCAAAATGTACTATATTATTTACTTGACTTATTCCTATAACCTGTTAAGGTGTGTTGGGAATATAATACTACTACTACTACTACTACTACTACTACTACTACTAATAATAATAATAATAATAATAATAATAATAATAATGAGAGTTGATTAAGCACTTGGAATCTTCCTCATTTATATTTGTTTTTATTTAACATACAGACTTATACACAATATACAGTATAACTTTCTTTTTGGATGCAGATACAGGATATATGATGAAAGAATGTATAATGTGATGTCTGAGGTTAAAGATTGACTGCAAATGGTCATAATGCAATCACTAATTCTTTCTGTTTTTTCAACCACTGATTCAATGTTACTCATACACTGACAGTAATCAAACAACATTTTGACTAAAATGTGTGTCATTTTGTTTCCAGGATCAAAAACACTGGTGTTCGTAATGAATGAAAGTGGGAAATCCTTGGCTGTCCAACATGAGTTTATGAAGCGTCTTAAAAAACGCATTAAGCTTCAACAAGTGAATTCAGTGGATCTGTGTCATGTCATCATCGCTTTTGTTACAGTTGTGACTCGAGTTGGAACAGACATTGAAGCTGCTCTTAAAAACATTCCAAGTAAGAAATTCAGCTAACCAATATGCCATATTCAATATTACTCACTACTGTTATTTTATCAATAAAGTAGTCCAAATAGAGGCATATACCAGCATATGTTCCCATATTTAGGTGAAATACAGTTTTGGACATTGTATCCGGCATTGCAGTATGCAGTTTGAAACATAGCTTTAAGCAATATTCTAAATGAGGTGTAAACAGACATGAATGTTGGAATAAAAACAGTAACAGTTTTATTTGGAGGGAAAATATTCAAGATATACATGACATACCGGGGGAGCTGGACATGGATAGGGTCATAAGCTGGATAGGGTTGGACATGACAGCCTTGATCGGGACTTGGGGACTTCTCCTGCCACTGTCTGATATACTTGTCCAAGTCAGCAAATGCAGAGCTTACAAAAATAAAATAAAAACAACAATGGGAAGGAAGGGCTAGGCTGAGGTCCGGCAACCCATGGGTCTGCAGATGAATACAGCTCTTCAGCCACCCTGCTGTGGTTCCCTGCAGCCTTGACAAAATAACTTGTAAATAAAGATTTTTTTTTTTTATATTAATTTTATTTTATGTTACACAGTGAACAGTGTTTCAGATGGAACCAACCTTTATCTTGGTGTTCGAGATAACGTAAAAAAGTTTTAATATTTTATTGATCAAACCATAAGTGTCTGACTGTCTACTTTCCACACCTTGGCCCATGAGTAGCTGATATTGAGGTCCAGACCCTTGCTTTTGTAAGCTAACTGTGAAAAAATATCTAAAAGAAGAAAAAATCTCAAAAGAAAACAGACAGTTTACTTTTGCATGGACAGATTTATTTGCTTTTACTGGCATTTATGCTACCCTACTGGCATGCGTGATATGTAGTGAGAAATTGCCAAACAACAAAAAAGTAACGTAAACAACATTTCTAAATAAAGCACAAATACAATAGAAATCACACTAGGCAACTACATTACACCTGTTAAAACAATTTGTGTTATATTTATTTAAATATCAAGTATGTTTTGCGGCTCCAGGCAAATTATATTTGGTAGGAGAGGGGGCCAAAATGGCTCTTTTGCTCACAAAGGTTGCAGACCCCTGGGCTACGCTAAGCCTAGGAAACTGGAATAAGAAAACAAGATGACATATTCCAAGTCAAAGGAAAAATCACTTACTTACATTATCTAAGAAGAAGCTTAAGTAATGTAACTGGGATAATGGCAGTAACAACAAAGACAAAATTAAAAAATGTACACTATGGTGTGCTCTGGAGGCCTAGAGAGGAATAGTCAGAGACAAAAATAACAAGGGGTGACCTCTGATGGTCTGGATGAATTAATCCAAGATATCTACGATATCCTGTTATGAAAGCAACAACGGTCCAGAATCATCAATGGGTCCTTAGCATCTGGCTATGTGCCAACTACCTTCAAGCAAGCAAGGGTCATTCCCATCTTAAAGAAACCTGCTCTGGACCCATCAGGCATCGACAACTACAGACCGGTATCACTATTCTCCTTTCTTTCTAAATCTCTGGAAAGCACTGTTTTTAACCAACTGTCTGTCTATCTCTCACAGAACAACCTCTGAACCAGTCTGGGTTCAAAGCGGCACATTCCACAAAGACGGCCCCTTTTAGCTGTTTCTGAGAAACTGCATGCTGCTCGATCAGCCAAGCTGTCATCTGTACTTAACTTCCTTGACCTTTCAGCAGCATTTAAAACAGTCAACCACAAGACTCTCTTGTCCACCCTCAAGAGCCTCGGTATCCGTGGAACAGCATGGGAATGGTTTGCTTCCTACCTGGAAGGTCGCTCATACGAGGTAACATGGAGGGGATCCATATCTGCCCCATGCAGACTTACCACTGGTGTCCCTCTGATGGTCTGGATGAATTAATCCAAGATATCTACGATATCACTGGTGTCAGCACTTTATCCACTCCTTTTCTTCCTCTATACCCACTCCATTGGTGAAGTCATATTCTCACATGGGTTTTCTTACCACTGCTATACCGATGACACTCAACAAATCTTTTCTTTCCCTTTATCAGATAACACAGCTTCCGCTCGGATCTCGGCATGCTTGACAGACATATCTTTATGAATGAGTGATCATCAACTAAAATCAACCCCAGTAAAACAGAACTGCTTGTCATTCCAGGTGATTCATCTCCAGGTCAAGATCTCCGAATAACTCTTCATGACTCTCTGCTCTCCCTTCAGCCACTGCTCTGGGGTAACTATGAACAATTAACTGTCCTTCTTCCCACATGTTGCTCGTTCCGGTCGATTTCTTCTCTACAACATCCAAAGAATTCAACCATTTCTGTCCACACAGGCTGCCCAGGTGCTTGTTCAGTCTCTTGTCATCTCAAGACTCGATTACTGCAGCTCTCTGCCGGCAGGTCTTTCCCTGAATGCTATTTGTCCACTGCAAATTATCCAAACCACAGCTGCATGACTTGTGTTCAATCTGCCCAAATTCGCCCACACTACCCAACTGCTGCGCTTCCTTCACTGGCTTCCAGTAGCTGCACGTATCCAATTTAAATCACTGATGCTTGCCTACAAGGCCAAAAATGGACCAGCACCATCTTACCTCAGAGACCTCATCACATCTCACACTGCACCACATTGTTTGAGATCCTCCAGCACTGCTCGACTGGTACCACCTTCTCTCAGAATGAGAGGTAAGTATACTTCAAGGCTCTTCTCTGTTCTGGCACCAAGGTGGTGGAATGAACTTCCCCTAGATGTCCGTACAGCGGAGTCCCTGCCTATCTTCAAGCAATGATTGAAGACCTACCTCTTCCTGAAAAACTTAAATTAGCACTTTTCCAGTTTGCTTTGTAGAATTCAAGAGTTATATTTATATTAAGTTTGTGTACCAGTGTAGATTTATTCATTGCTAGAGACTCAAAGCACTTTTGTACGTCGCTCTGGATAAGGGCGTCTGCTAAATGCCGCTAATGTCAAGTCAAGTCAAGTCAACAGACATTGTCTCAAAGCAGCTTTACAGAAATCAACAGTCAAGGTGAACGGTGTGCATTTATCCCTGATGAGCAAGCTGTGGCGACTGTGGCAAGGAAAAACTTCCTTAGATGTCATGAGGAAGAAACCTTGAGAGGAACCAGACTCAAAAGGGGAACTTATCCTCATTTGGGTGACATCAATTTGATCATAAATCTTTCAACAATACAGAACACTGGAGAGTGAGAACTAACATGAGCACTGGAGTATAAGATTATAAGTAATGATCTTTCTACAGTCTTATACAGTCTTTAGGTTATAAAACTAGGAGCTACTGAGCTCAACATTTGTGATCATCACAGATCCAGCATCAGCTTCTCCATGCCAGAGCCTTTAACACATTTCAGGAGGTCCAATGTCAAAACTCCACACATGTAGTGGGATCCAATTGGCACTGGTACGTCTCTAGATGGTTCGTGATGTTTGTGAGTTCAGCATCTAATTCTTCAAAGGTCCATAATCTTCATGAGGTGGGACGCGACTGGAGCTGGCCAACCTCAGGATGCCTCGGGATGAGGAGAGAAAGAGAAGCAGTGGAGAGAAATTAGCATAGCTGCTGTTCATGATTATTAACAGCACAATTTAATAATGTACATGTGATCAGATGTTCTGGAGAACAAGGTTATGATGTGAGACGAATGTTATGTGTAGGCTTTGCTAAAAAGATATGTTTTTTAATCTGCACTTAAACTGGGAGAGTGTGTCTGAGCCCCGAACACAATGTAAATGTAAATGGGTGCAACAAATACACTATTTCATGTAAATATTTTACATTCCCTTAAAACCTGAGAGTTGTCTACTAACCAATCCTTCTTATAAACTCACACCACCACCACAGTGCAAATATCAACACTGACTACATAGTACACACACACATACGATGGAAATACCAACATGGATCTACCTCTGCAGGTATTTACACAAAACTTTCTATGATGTTTACTTTGCACACTGCCAAATTTGAACATACACATACTTCTTGCATTTGCACTAATAACTTTTTCCATTTGTAATTTATGTCTTTTGTCTTGTTTTCTTGCATCCTAAATTTGTCATAGGCTGCTTGGATGATTCACAGAGTAAGAATTTAAATGTATGGATGTGTATGTATGGAAATGTACATGGAAGTCTTTTCACAAAAATTTTCAACAATAACAGTTTATTATGAAAATTTAATTAGAAAAGAAGGAAAATAATTTTGACTTGAATAATAATATAAAATTAAAGCCAGAAGAACCAATCTTTCATTGTGCATTAATGTCAGTTTAAATAATCTCATGTCAGCCTCAGGCCTGCCTTGGGATATAATACAACAATATATTAACATAGTATTATCCTCTCTTTCTCTCTCTCTCTCTCTCTCTCTCTCTCTCTCTCTCTCTCTCTCTCTCTCTCTCTCTCTCTCACAGCAATTCGTCCTGTTGTCCTCATTGTGCTCCACCACACGTTTGATAAAAATTACCTTGCTCCAGATAGCAACGTTTGTGTAAATAGGGATGATGCATTTGCTGCAGACTTGTGCTGGTATGAAGACATTGGACTGCTAAGATGCTTGGCTAATGATGTGGCACTGAAAACCATCACTGAGTATCTATCACCCAATATCCCAGTAGGTGTTGAACACACAGTTCTAACTAGGTCAATTTTCTTCAATTAAAATGGCTCAACGATTGTCTAATTAGAGTATTCTCTTGATTTGTTTGGAGTGACATTTGTGTTTCATTGTACTTTCCGTTTTTCCAACAGCTTATACCAGTCCATCCACAACCACGGAGAAGAATTTGGATCCTTGTGGTTGTCTTTATTTTATTGGTTGTTTTGTTAACTGTTTTATTTATTTATTTTCTAATTCAGCCAAGGGAAGGACAAAATGGCACTCCAACTACATTGATACCTTTAACTGTAAGCACAAAACAGCCAAACACAACTGCAATTACATGGAGGCCTAACATAACTGTAACTACACAACAGCTAACATAACTGCAGCTACACAGAGGCCTAACATAAATAACTAAACAGTAGCCTTACATAGCTGTTACTACATAACTGCTTAACAAAACTGTAACTGCCCCACAGCCTAAAATAACAAATACCTAACTGCATAAAATAACAGTACCTACACAGTTCTAGCATAAGTGTAATTACACAGCAACCTAACATAAGTGTGACTAACATAACATAATAGCAGTGTCGGACATCAGTGTCAGCAAGACCTTCTCTGCTGACCTATACTGTATCAAAATCACTGACTTACATTTTAATATATTTTTGTCCATGAATATAATTTCATAGCTTTTCTCTCAGATGTGCTGCTTCCAGGAGTATCTGTTTATATCGTTTAAGAGTTTCCATTCAATCATATTTCAGCAAACACGTGTTGCCAGAGTCAAAGGAATCTGCTGTGAGGTCTTTAGAATCAACAGTGCTGGAGCCTGTAGATAAGAATGGATATGGCTTGAAGGCTGTTGCCTAATCAGAGTTCAAGTTCGCTACATTGGGGCGCATCGAGCAGGCATACAATAACTTCAGCATTTCCGTGTCCTGTGAATTGAATAGTCAGACAGCAAATTAGCAGTAGTGGGCCGTGCATTTGGTACATCGGCCTTCAGTGGGGTCTTGCCCAACTTAATCCACCTTTTAACACCACCACCACTATCATGTTGCAAATATAGAAACCATCGATACTATACAAAAACACAATATAACAACGCATGGCATTACAGAGAGAGAGGCATAGGGAGGGTGAATACCATTTTTACTGGAGCAGTTCAGAATCAATATTTGTCTAATAACATGACAAAAACATAAAAGATGTTAATAAAATACAACCTACTGACCAGCTAAGCATACTCATAATTTGCACCGCTCCTTAAAAGCTGTAAGCCAGTGGTACGGCTCATTTTCACATTTCAACTTGGCTGTAACAGGTTCCCTCTGACCAACCAATCAGAGGACGGAAAAATGCTGACGCTATTCTGGCCAGCTAGCTGGCCCTGTGAGGCCAATTTTGAAATCTGATTGGTTAAAGAAACAGACCAATTGCTAATAGAGACTAAGGTAAAAAAGGCCAGCAGTACAGACTTCGGAATACCCGGGCAGATTAGATTGACATGGCAGCACATAGAGTTTGAAATCTGATTTAACAAAAAATCTAACATCCACATACACGTACTGGAAGCAGTGCAGCCAAGAGAAATGCTACAAAATGAAGAACATAAACTGTTGGGAATAGATAATTACAATTTCATGGAACAAATATTAGAATTTAGGTTGTAAATGTAGGTCAGTGCTTCTGATAGTGTTTAGGCCAGCAGAGAAGGCTTTGCTGGCCCTGACGGCCCACCACTG
Source organism: Silurus aristotelis (assembly GCF_946808225.1). Lineage (NCBI taxonomy): Eukaryota > Metazoa > Chordata > Actinopteri > Siluriformes > Siluridae > Silurus > Silurus aristotelis. Next base: position 12,081,631 of record NC_139582.1, read on the forward strand.
CAAACTAGTCAGAGCTCACAAGCTGCACCTGTAGCAAACTGCACATTCTCAAATATATTCATGTATACTTAATAACTTTTTTTTTTTTTCTTTCACAATGGCTGACAGAGGAGAAGAAGTTGATGTGGTCACATATAGTTACAAGGCCATTTTCAGATATTAAATTTTTTTTAAATATAAAACTTAGTTATTGATTCTGAAATTGTTTATGCCAGCAAAGAAGGACTTGCTGGCCCTGACCGCCATCAATGCTGTTGCTACACAAAGAGCTAACATTAATTCCATATGGAAGCTTAGTTTTAACTACACAAAACCTACAAACATACAAATAACATAGCATATTAAATTGCTGGAGTTTTGGGGAAGAAATGTTGTCCCATTTGCATCTGATACAAGAATGTTGAAACAAAATAAACCGAAATCTGTATTCCAAGATTTTATGAATGTTTCTAATCAATTAAATGCTTTAGTTGTGATTATTGAAATGAAATTAAATGTGCTTAAATTAAAATGTAATCTGTTGTTCAAATAAAACTAATAAAATAAAGGCAAACCTATGTATAACTGTTTCATTATAAGATGTAATCTCACAAATATTATAATAAATTTTCGAAAAACATCACAGTATTAATTTCATTCATTATCACAATAAAAATATTGTAAAGGATACTTTTATAAGTAAAACCTGAAATGGTTATAAATGTTTTCTATAGACAAAGAACTGTGCTATGTCAGTTAATTTTAAAATGGGGTTTCCATTTTTTCTAGTAGTAAAATGTTATACTTTTTAAAACTTTAACTTTCACTTTAAATGATTTAACATGTTTAGCAGACATGTTTACCAGGGTTAGAACCTGTATTGACTGCATGTGAGATGTGCTTTCTAGCAGAAAAAGGGAAAAATGCAGAAGAAAAATTGTAGAAACTTTTAAACAATCTAATCTAAAAACCCCGGTCAGGGAACAAACCTCAGCCACTTTCAGTGCCTGTCCTAAGCCCGGATAAATAGGGAGGGTTGCGTTAGTAGGGGCATCTGGCGTAAAAACAAGTGCCAAATAAAACGTGCGGAGGATCCGCTATGGCGACCCCTAATGGGAGAAGCCGAAAGAAAGTTTTTTTAATCTAAAAACCTAAAAATCTTTTTTGAGAAAAATAAGCTACAAAATAACAAACTAAAGATGCAAAGTATTTGGACAGATAGTGAAACAAAAAAAAAGCAGGGGTAGGCAATACAAAGCCAAGCCAGGAACAGACATAAGCTGCAACTAATATAAACTGGGGCTTATGGTGCAGAGGTGGACACAATAGTAACTAATTAGGTTCACTGGGACACAATTGTGAAATCTGCTGAAGCATTAAAGGAAATACATGCTTAGAGGCTGTGGATGTTTTCACTGTAGCATAGTAGCTACAGCTATCCAACCAGCTAAACTCTTTCTGCAAACTTATGACTCGAGTTATAGCTTAGGTTAGAAGTTTTGAAATGGCCAGAATAAAACAATGGCTATTTAGTGTTATGTAAAAAAAAAATAATAATTAAAATAAAAAATCATGAATTACGAAAATAAAGTCAGAGCACTATGAAAATAAAGTCATAGTAGCACAGGATGAAGTGATGGCATGCCGGTGTCACACCAAATTCTGATCAGATATCTGTTGTTAATCTAGCCACTGTACTAAAATGGAACCTGGAATTGTTTTGTTGGTTGCTATGAATTTGCTCAGGTGCTCAGCACTAGCAGTGTTAGCACCTGTCTGTAGCTGAGCATACTGTCTTTGTACACAATTCTAAAAACCTCTAATTTAGTTTTTACTTCAATTTTTTCAGGTGTTTTTTTTCACCTTTTTAAATCAGATGGGGGCAACAGCGTCTAATGTGCTAGTAAGGATAGTGTTTATGTTTTTAGGCTTTTTGTCAAGATCATTAGTAAGGTTTAGTTTAGTAAGATGTTAAGACAGATCAGGCAGGTTGTCCTTAATGGTCAGAGCATTAGTCTTACCAAGTCAATAATGTGGTGAGACACAGCTAATCTGCTCTACCGGTAGTGTGTACAGTATGAGATAATGGTCTGTGATATCATCACCTTGAGGTAAAATATCTATATCAGTGACATCTGCTCAGTGGGATATTATTAAGTTTAGTGTTGATTAAAATTATGAGGCAGTCAAGTGATGTTTTATTTAACTTCAAAAGAGTTTAGAAAGGCCACAAATGATATTAATAGGGCATATTTGTATCATCTACATGAATATTAAAATCTCCTACAAACAGCACTATCAAAACTGACCAAGAGTTCAGAAAGAAAATTAGCAAACTCTTGGAGAAATACATGGGCCCTGTGGGTCTATACACAATGGCTAGCCCAAGAGACAGTAGGGGTTTCTTTGTATGTCGGAAAATACAACATGAAGAACAAACACTTCGAATGATTTAAATCTGAATCCCTGACTAATATTAATGTATCTTGCTCTTTAATGGCCGTATTCTATATTACTCTGCTTGCATCTTTGCAACCAACATAGTGCTTATAATAGCGGGTAGAGTTAAGATAAACTGTGTGAGGCAATGCAATCTACACTAGTGGTAGACGGGCTAAAAAGCTACAAGCACAACAATTCAGTAAGATAAAAGACAATAGTTCATGATTATTTAAAAGGAAAAAGGATAGAAAACTGTAAAGTTTAAAGTATGGAAAGTTAAAAACAGGAAGCTCAGCCATGTTCTGTTTTCATGTAACCCCGGTGTGCCCGGTGGGATCGTACAAAATTATACTCTACTGTCATTAATATCAAATAATGAAATGAATGGAAAAAAACTTAAAGTGACAAACTGAATTAAACTGATGATAAAAGTAATATGCAATTTACAAAAGAATTGGCTACTGGAGTCCAATAACAAATCTAGCTAAATATATAGCTAAATATAGCCGAATAAGTGCAATGGATATTTTCTTAAACAAGGCTAAAAATCCATTTTGAATCCGTTTAGAAAATACATTTTTCTTATTTGTTATGGTACCTATGGACCATATGGACCTATGCTAAGTGTAGTACAATGCTAAATAAGACAAGAATATACTAGTGTCTAAATATGCATACATTTAGATAACAGATATTGAAATAAATAATTAGTATCAATAATAACATAAATGACATCAATTATTATTCCCTGTATGTAATCAATTATAAATTTGGTGAATGTTGTATATACAAAAATATTGCTATATTTGTGTTTGTTACATTGGCAGATTTTTGCAACAAAAAGCATAAGAACAGAACAAAAAGGTTTGTAATACAGTATAGTATTGTGTAGTATAGTTTGATCATGTTTCTAATTGCAATTCATGACAAATCTGAGCTCAAATCAAAACAAATTTGACATGGACAAAGGCAAGAAAGACAAAGACAATGTGTGTGTGTGTGTGTGTGTGTGTGTGTGTGTGTGTGTGTGTGTGTGTGTGTGTGTGTGTATAAACAAAAGTGAAACTGGTGCTTACAGTATGCCTGTTAGCATTCTTCAGGGAAAGTCTCCTTGAAAGAGAGAAGCACAAGACCACAACAATTCTGAAAGGCTCGTACAGGCTACCATAAAAATGTTACAAGGTTTGTTCATTTCTTTCTTTCATGTTTATCATAAATAAGATAATCAGACTACAGCTATGAATAATTTATTGATTTCTGATAATGTGTTTTACTGTCACTTTATAACAGAAGTTCTGAGTTTTTTTATCTGGGAAGTGTAATTCTATTTGTGACAAAATATAAGAAATTAGGAAAACAGTTCAGATGAAATGTTCAGATAAGCACAAACAAAAATTCAATGTGAACAGAAATTCACATTTTACATTCAGAATTTTCTATATTCATTATTAAAATTATTGATTGCATATATAACCCATTGAGAATTGCTGAAGAGTTTGGAAACTATTTATTTTCTTATGACAATTATTTTGTTCAAAATGAAAGGTTATACATTTTAACTGCAGATACAAAATAAATATATCATCCAATGACTGCAAAGATAAAGATTGACTGCAACTAATAAGTTGACAGTATTGAAAACACATTTCGACTAAATGTGTGTCATTTTGTCTCCAGGATCAAAAAATATGGTGTTCTTAATGAATGAAAGTGGGAAATCCTTGGATGCACAACATGAGTTTATAGAGCTTCTAAAAAAACACATCAGGTTTCAACAAGTAAATTCAGCAAATGAATGTGATGCCATCATCGCTTTTGTTCCAGTTATGTCTCGAGCTGGAACAGACATTGAAGCTGCTCTTAAAAACATTCCAAGTAAGACATTTTCTCAGTTAACCAAAATGTCATATTCAATATCACTCACTACTGTTTTAAATAAAATAGACAGAATAGAATGCCAGCATCTGTTCCCATATTTAGGTCAAATACAGTTCTGAGATTGTATCTGGAATTGCACTATGCAGTTTGGAACATAGCTTTGCACAATATATTTATTGAGGCATAAGCAATCTTATTTGCATTTTGTGTTTATTTAAATAACATAAAACAATGGGTGCGTCAAAGACATTTTGACTAGTATTTTCAGACTTTTGCATCTGCACTGTATATATTTAAATAATTGCACTAAATCAATATTCATAATTATATAAAAATCAAAACAACTAATATTTCATTTTAAATGAATGGCAGTTTACAAATCTTATGGCTGACCATTTTATTTTCCCACCTTAGATCTGATGGTTACTGAGCAAATCGTGTCATAACACAGCAACATATTAACTCTCTCTCTCTCTCTCTCTCTCTCTCTCTCTCTCTCTCTCTCTTTCTCTTTTTTTTTTTTTACTCTCTTACTTTCCCAGCAACTTATCCTGTTGTCCTAGTTGCACTTCATCACACATTTGATGAAAATTACGTTGCTCCTGAGAGCAAAATTTGTGTAAATAGGAATGGTGTATTTGCTGGAGACTTGCTCTGGTATGAAGATTTTGGACTGCTGAGATGCTTGGCCAATAATAAGGCACTGGAATCCATCGCTAAACATCTATCACCCAATATCTCGGAAGGTCTTGGAAACATAGTAAGTTAATTAGTAGTCAATTTCCTTGATTTAAAATTATATTATTTATTATATTATCTGAGTATTCTTCTCTTCATTTATGTTTAGAGTGACTTTTTGTGTTTCATTGTACTTTCCTGTTTTCCCACAGCTTATACCAGTTAATCCACGACCACGGAGAAGAATTCGGATCTGTGTGGCTGTTTTTGTTTTGGCTGTTTTGTTGACTGTTTGTATTTACTTTCTAGTTATTTCCAGGGAAGGCCAAAATGGCACTCCAACTACATTTATACCTATACCTTTATCTACACAACAGACAAACACAACTGCAACTACACAACAGCCTAACATAACTGCAGCTACACAGGGGCCTAACTTAATCAGCTCAAAAATAGCCTAACATAGCTGTTACTTCATAAATGCTAACAACTGTAACTGCATTGCAGCCTTGCATGGCTTTAACTATCCAACAGCATAAAATATTACTGTGCATCTTAATATAGCAGTAAATACACAGAGACCTAATATAACTAACTACACATCAGCCTTATGTTAGCAGCCTGTAATTATGTGGATGCTTAACATTAAGCAGTCTAACATTACTGTAACTACATGGAGGCTTAACATAACTTTAACTACACAGGATCTTAACATAAGTGTGATTATATGTATCTAAAATAACATTAACTACAAATCAGCCTCATATAGCTGTAACTACACAGCAGAATAGTATACATGTAGCTGTAATTATGTGGATGCTTAACATTAACTGTAACTGCGTACAACAGTAACACAACAGCCTAACATAATATTATTGCACAGAAGCCTAATATAATTATAACTACACACCAGCCTAATATTACTGTAACTTCATGATGACTTAACATAACAGTTACCATAGAACAGTGGTGGACAAAGTACACAAACCATGTAGAGATACAGTAGGTAAAATATTACTTAATTAAAAGTGCTGCCTTTAAACCTTCACTTGAGTAATATTACAAAAGTGAAAGCCTTTAAATACACTTAATAATGCAAAATACATTACTATGATTTATTATGGCTATAATGTCCTATTATCATTTTTGTCAAAAGACTCTAGCTTACCCAACTCAGTTTATGTGAAAAGTCTCTAATGTTACTCATTGCACACACATCTATTAATAGAATGATGTTAATGATTCAAACACTGATTGAAATGTAATAAAATTGTCATGAGTCCATAACCAACTACTGCAAAGAAATTGTGCATATTAAAGCCACAAGTGTTACAACAATTTAGAGTCAGACGTTTCATCCATCATTTTTTCCCTCTTAAAATGTTCTGCTTGCTGTTGAACTGACGCTGAACTGTATATTCGTGCTAAAAGATACCACCAAGCGGCAATCAAAACAAGTTAACCTTTTATCCTTCGGCACAGATTTTAAGACTTACAGCTGAAAATTCATTCATTCATTCATTCATTTTCTCCCGCTTATCCGTAATTCGGGTCGCGGGGGCAGCAGTCTAAGCAGACCCCCGCCTTCGACTGTTGCCCAATCCTCACAGCACCGTCTCTTACGGTCCCTCCTGCAGGTGGTGAGCCCACGGGAAGACAGCTGAAAATGCCCTACCTAATTTCAAATGTTAGCAGTTCCTGATAAAAGTGGCTACATACACAATTTAAATATCTTTAAAAAGAAGACACTTTGAACTTTACTGTCCATTATTCAAAGTTGATATGTATAAAAAGTTATAGATGATGAAGTACCATGAAAAAAATTTTCTACCCTGATTGGTGACTTGATGCTTGTTTGACCCACTCATTAATAAAAAGGAATGACAAATTTTGCAAAATGTATGTAAAAAGTGAGTAAAAAGTAAGTCTCCCCAAATAGAAATACTTCAGAAAAGTATAGATACACAAAAAAGCTACCTACTGTAAGTACAGTAACAAATTACATTTACTTTGTTGATGTAAATGCCACAGAGCTTCCTAATCTACTAGTAAATACAGGCAGACCAAGTATAATTGTCCACACAGTAGCCTAATATAGCTGTAATTATTTGTATGTTGAACATAACTGACACTACACATAGCAGTATTAGATAGATAGATAGATAGATAGATAGATAGATAGATAGATAGATAGATAGATAGATAGATAGATAGATAGATAGATAGATAGATAGATAGATAGATAGATAGAACTTACATTACATACAGTAACAGAATAACATCTACTAACTAACAACATAGCAGAATAAAAAATGTATCTGCACAGCAATGTAACTGTAACTACATGTTGGCCTAACATACTGTAACTGTAACTACACAAAAAACCTAATCAAACTGTAACTGCATAAAAAAACATAAAAAGCCCCCCACAAATCTTTCTTTTAATTGCTTTTTTAAATTAAATATTTTGCATAAGTTACAATATTTATTGCAGTATACAGAAATAAACATAATTTAAAATAAGGCAAATATAATCCCACATTCACAATATTTTTGAAAAAGATAAATATAAAAATAAACTATAATAATATTTATTAAAACAAAAAAGAAACCCATATTTTATGCACAATAGTACATTGAAAAAAAAATTAAAAATGTTAAACTGAGTAAATGCACTGTTTTAAGGTAAAAAATAAGGTAAATATTTTTTATTTGATGGCCACAACACATCTCAACATTTTTTTAAACAAGGCCATGTTTAATACATGGACACTGTGTAAAATGTAAATAGGAACAGTATGCAATGATTTGCAAATATTATAAAACTATATTTTATTCACAATAGAATATATAAAATATATCATGTGTAAACTGAGGTAGTGTACTATTTAAAGGAAAAATAAGGTAATATTGAATTTGATTGCTGCAACATGTGTCCAAAAGGTTAGATCTTATCTCAAACCCTATCTCATCGTTTAAATACATAATATTATTAAAAAATGTTTTAAAGAACCTGGAAAAGCCTCTGGCAAAAATTAATATTGGATGCCCATAATCTTCAGGCCCTTATTGCACTGCATTTAAAACAGTCATGATTGTGTAATGGAAATAACTGAATGGGCTCATTAACACCCCCAAATATCATTGTCTGTGAACAAAGTTTCCCATGTCATCCACAAATGTAGACTAATGCTCTATCATGCAAAGAAGGGATGCATGAACATGAACCAGAAACAATGAAATCCTCTCTAGGCCAAAGCTCATTTAAAATGTACTGAGGCAAAGTAAAAAACTGTTCTTTGGTCAGAAGAATCTAAATTGTAATTTCATTTAGGAAACAATGGACACAACGTCCTTCAGACTAAAGAGGAAAGATACCATCTGGCTTGTTACCCTTGGGAGTTAATTATTAGAAACACGTAAAAAGCTTGCAAATAATACTGTTTTAAATAAAGGAAACTATACACAAAAAAAAAAAAACTTTCTTTCGGCTTCTTCCATTAGGGGTTCCACAGCGGATCATCCATATGTTTGATTTGGCACGTTTTACGCTGGATGCCCTTCCTAACGCAACCCTCCCCATTTATCCGGGCTTGGGACCGGCACTAAGAGTGCACTGGCATGTGCAGCCCTAATGGCTGGGGTTGGTTCCCTGACAGGGGATCGAACTTGGGCCGCAGCAGTGAGAGCGCCACATCCTAACCACTAGACCACCAGGGAACCTTAAGGAAACCATACACAACACACACACACACACACACACACACACAAAAAAAAAATCACATTTACTAAAATGTTATCATTAAACCACACCTTGCTGATTTTTATTAGCTATCTATTTGACATTTTTATTCAATTAATCAAAAAAATCAATTTTGACATCTATTTGGGCATTTTTAACCATAAAGTCTATACTGTAGTATGTTGCCTGAAGCTGTCCATTTTATCAATCAGACTGCGATTTGGTCACTCCGAAGCCATCTAACAGGCTGAACACATCAGCAATTTCACAACTTTGATAGGATGTTTAGAGCGTGTGATAGCTTACACATATACATGTGGATTTAATAGCTGTTTTTCCTTTTTAAAAAGACTGACAGAGGAAATTCTTTTGGTCACAGATATACTTACAAGGACATTTACAAGACAGACTTTACAAGAAAAGCGTGAGGTTGGCCATTTGAAAGGTTGGCCAAAACAGTAATATCCAGTGGTGTGCTCCGGGAGCGCAGTCCACGAAGTTCTGTGAAAGCAGAGACAGTTCGTGTAGAGCAGGGGTGTCCAAAGTTTTTGCAGAGAGGGCCAGATTTGGTCAGATGAAAGTGTATGGGGGCCGACCATTCGGTCTGACATTCCTCGAACCATTACCATTGTAAATTCACTTGTAAATATGTAACTATATGACTTTGCTGTCTGCAGATAGTTTGATATTGCAAATGAGAATCTGTTGTCAATTGCATTACCAGGATGGTTAAAGATTTTAATAATGATAAATTAAATACAAATGAACGATTTTATGAAAGTTGATTTTGTTTTAAAAAATCACAAATCAGTGCATTTTGACAAAGAATAGTAAGTCAAATCAGATAGCAGAAATTTGACAAAAATGTGCTCTGATCCACAAAAAATCATTTCACTGAGACTTCGGAGTTTATTCTCCTCATAATAAAAAAAATACCTGCATTAATGAGAAGGGTGATATTGGTGTTTTGACTGCAGTAAACAGGCCAGGTCAGGCTCAAAAGCAGTGGTTTTGATGCGCAAGATCAGGTGCGCAAGATCAGGTGAGAGTCACTTAGTCTTATCCTCACGCGGTTCTTGTTAATGTTCATAACCGAGAACGTCTTCTCGCACAAGTATGTCGAGCCAAACAAGCTCAGCATTTTCTTCGCAAATGTCCGAATCTCTTGGAACCTGTCTTTGTCCAGCTGGCGGTAAAAGTTGACGAGAGGGAGTTGTTGGTAGTGATTGTGACACTGCGCGTCACACTGCAGCTCAATAAGCTCCAGTTGCAGGTGGTCTGGAGCGTCAGCAGCATCCACGGAAAAAGGGGAGGAAAAAAGTATTATCTCCTTTTCAATAGCTGCAAAATCCCTGAAACGCTGCTGAAACTCCTCATTCAGAGATGAAATGCTTTCCGCATACCTCCTAATTTGCGCACGAATATTGTTCTCTGGAAAACTGGTCATAATTTCCTGCAGTGATGGGAAATGTGTGGTATCGGGCCGTGTTTGTGTCAAGTGGCTTTGGAAAAGTAGTAGCTTTGTCCCGAAAGCTTTAATGTAGGAATACAGTTGGCTTACCATGGCATTTTGCCCCTGAAGGCTCGTGTTCAGCGCGTTCAGATGTCGTGTTATGTCAACTAGAAATCCAAAATCAGCCAGCCAAACAGTTTCAGAGATTTCCGGCATCGGACACCCTTTTGTGTCAGGAATTGTCCGATCTCATTTCTGAGGGAGTAGAAACCCCCGACTGAGCCATCTTATGTCATTGTGATACACAACATCTCCATATTCAGCGTGGGTGTCGAGGAGAAACTGCTGAAACTGTCGGTGGCACAGGGCTCTGGAGCGAATGTAATTAATAGCCTTTATCACGGGTTTCATAACGTGATCATATTTCAGATGTTTGGCACACAGAACTTGCTGGTGGATGATTCAGTGGAGTTTTATGGCTTTGCCTCCTTCTTCGCTGACTTTTTTGCAGACTAGCGTTGATAGCCCACTTTGCTCACCAAGCATGGCAGGTGCGCCGTCCGTAATAATCCCAGTGATTTTATTCCATTGTAGTTTCATGTAATCTACGGCAGAACAAACAGAAGCAAACAAATCGATCCCTCTCATTTGATCCTTAAGGCTCTGAAAGTCAAGAAGCTCTTCACCCACGTTCATGTCATTGACCACTCCTCTCAAAAAAATCAGTAACTGAGCGGTGTCAGACGCATCCATGCTTTCGTCGCAGGCTAACGGAAAAAAAGTGAAACTCCACTCCCTTTGCCTCTAACTGTCTCTTGATATCAGCTGAAATTTCTTCAATCCTCCGTGCAACAGTGCTACGACCCAGGCTAACATTGGCAAATTCTTGCTTTTTTTCAGGACAAATTTTCTCCACCATTTGCATCACACAGTCTTTAATAAATTCACCCTCGGTAAAAGGTTTGCAGTGCGTAGCAATCAGCATTGCCACCTCGTAACTTGCCTTTGTAGAATTTTCATTTGAGTCACGGGCTATTGTGAAAAAACTCTGCTGTGCTATCAAAGCAGCTTTCCAGTTGCTTCAGTTTTTCGGTGCGTTCGCTCGCCGTTAGCTTGTCGTAGTTAGCATGTTTCGTCTGGTAGTGCCTCTTAATATTGAACTCTTTGAAAACAGCCACAGTCTCTTGGCAAATAAGGCAGACACAGTTGTTTCGTATTTCAGTGAAAAAGTACTCCGATTTCCACTTGTCGTGGAAACGGCGGCCCTCGTTGTCAACTTTCCTCTTTTTACTGTTTTTCGCTCCAGTCGTCATTTCAGAAATGCGTTAAAAAATACCAATACCACAGGGGTGAAAGTTCACACAGGACTCACGTTATGTGGGCGAAAAATAAAATTACTTTTTGTGTGTGTGTATGTGTGTGTGTGTGTGTGTGTGTGTGTGTTTGTGTTTACTGTGGGAAACTGCTGGCGGGCCACATATTATTGATTTTATGACACGAGGCTTCGGGCCGGTCTAAATTTAGACACGGGCCGGATTTGGCCCGCGGGCCGGACTTTGGGCATGTCTGGTGTAGAGAATCCACAGATCCGCGCTATGAAAAGCGCAGCGCTGGGCAGCAACAAATAAACGTGGTGCAGACAGCGTGAACATGGAAAACAGCAGGATCGGGGTAATCCGGGGTGCCGTTGAGAGAATGTGGAGTCCGAGAAGAAGGGTACGTAGCGGGATACGTATACGCGATTACACAGACCGCCATGAACCAACACATACGATCATGCACAAACAATAACGAATCGCGAGTGTGTGGAGGTGAGGAGCTTAAATAGGAGATGGGACGAGTGAGTGAATGAGAGTCAGGTGTGTGTGATCAGCATGACTGCGAGGAGCGCACGGGAGAAGAAGCAGGGTGCTTCGGGGAATGCCGCCGCCGAAGGGGGCGTGGCAGGGGGATTCCTGACATAACCGACGTTAAGTGGCAAATTTGCCCCCCCTTGTGCTCGAGATATTTGGGTTCAGCGACATAAAAAAAATCGACACTGATTAAAAAATGCTAAGACAAAGCGAGAATTTGGCGGTTCCACTTTAAAAACGTTGACTTAATAGGGTTGGCGAGTTAACCGAGGTCGAGATAAGTGGGTTCGACTGTATATCTTCTCGAGGGATGATAGTATAAAAATTAAACTTGGATTTAGTCACCGAAGTAGTCATTGTGCTGCTTGTATAGAAGTTTAGATTTATTGTCCTCTGAAAATAACTTAGCATACAGCCATTATTGTCAAAATAGCTGGCAACAAAAGTAAATACGTTGTTTAACCATGCAAAGCTTGGTAAATGTCGTATTTATCATGTTCAGTTTATTGATTATTTAGTTGTCCACTTCATCAGAGGTGGGAAGTAACGGAGTGCAAATACTTCGTTACTGTACTTAAGTAGATTTTTTCGGTATCAGTACTTTACTCCACTATTTTTTTTTCAGACAACTTTTTACTTTTACTCATTACATTTTTACACAAATATTTGTACTTTTTACTTCTTACATTTTCAAAACAGACTCGTTACTTTAGTTTTAATCCTATGATTTGGTGAAATATTATTTTTTTATTTTCACTGCGTCCCGATTTCTGCCGAACAACCGATTTCCTGTCATTGCGCGTTCAATCCACTGGTGTATAAAGTCCTGACCCTCACTCACCACAGAAGGCAGTAAGAAGTTTGGGGTTAATGTGGATGAGACAGAGGGAGTCAGTGATGTAAACATGACTGAGAACAGACACATTCCTGATCATCATCATCTTTTCTCTGCTTGTGTTCTATATGTGGATCTTCAGCCTGGACACATTCATTAGGTTACAACATTTTTAATTAGTTTTGTATTAATATATATATATATATATATGGCTGTCAAAATTAAAATTATTTTAAACGGCACAAAATTTTTTCCTTTCCTTACTTAGATATAAAATAAATAAATTAACTTCAGATACAAATATTTTTAATTAGTAAACTTTTGTTTTATTTCTGAGTCTCAAATCAAACACCAAAATCCGCCATGATTCTCACAATTAACCCTCTGGGTGGCGTTTTGTGGGTTTTTCCCTCATAATGGCGACACAAACTTAAATTACTGTCTTTATTAATCGTACAGATAAAAACAATACATCATTCAAATCTGTAAAATGTCTAAAATTTTATATATATATATATATATATATATATATATATATATATATATATATATATATATATATATATATATATATATATATAAAAGCTTCCTGACTTGACTTGAAGAGGTGCATTTTCTCTGGTATCACCTCATTAACTGTCCGTGTGGAAACATAGCAAAGGCTCTAAATGATGTCCACAAGTCTCTGCACTGATATAGCCTTTATATTTAATCACTGTACATATGCTTACATATATATCACATGCTGTACATATGATACATGTTTAACAACTCCAAGCTGCCAGTTTTGGGCACCTGAGCAAGCCCTTAACTCACCACTGCCCATTTAGTAAATGAGATCATTAAGAGTCACTCGGGATAAACACTTCCAACAGGAAGTGGCTATATCTCGCTATCTTTGTCTCTCTATTTTCTCTATCTAATTGTGTCTGTGTCTCTTTGTCTTTGTCTCTGTCTTTCCTGCTTATTTACATGTCTAATAAAGTTTTGAGTTTTGAAGTAATGCCATTAGTGATCTATGATGAAAGACTTCCCTTTTCGTACCTCTAGTTTCATATTGAACATTATAAGAAGTTTTTAAAAACAGAACAATGAAATATCATTAAAATTGGTTGCTGACAAATCATGGTATATCAGTGGTGCAGGTGTTGGAGATGTGGTTCTTGTACCTGAGTCACTTCTCATAGACTTCAAGTTACTGAGAGAATGTACAGGAAGGAGAAGTTTTGACCCTCTACCATCATGATCTAAGAGAAAACACTGGTCTCCTTACTATAGGAAAGCCAAGAGTCCAATAAGCAAAGGCTTGTTTGCTTCTCCTGTGTTGGTGTAATAGTCAGTGAAGTGGTCCTTGCTATCTGACTCATCCGGTTCAATTCCTACCCCTTAGCTTTCCTTTAAATTGTTTAAATTTTTTTTTAAAAGAACCAAAAAAGGTCCTAAAAATCAGGTTCTTGCAGGAAATCCTGTGGCTCAATTGGAAGAGTTTACCTCTGGGTTGAGAGGTTGCCGGTTCAAACCCTGGCCAGGGCTCAAAGTTAAGAGTGTGAAAGGTTCCGATGGCGGTAGTAAGGAAGGTGTCAGAAATGGCTGTGTGGAAGGTTGGATGTGGTTTCGGAGGGCGTATCCTGAAATAGGGGGGCAATATCCGGGCATTTTTTATCACAAAGCCATCAAGTCCCACAACACACCTTCTTTTTTTTTTGGGGGGGGGGGGGGGGGGGGGGGGTTATCGTTTGTTTCATGCTTCAAAGCAAGAAATTCAGACCAGACAGAAACACAGAAAGCAGGATTCGAACCCTGAAGCCCAACAGCAAAATACCAGTCTTAACCCACTGAACCATCGGGAAGGACACAAAAGTATAATGCTAAAGACAGACATAGGAAGCAAAATCATAATGTGACTAGCAGGGACAAGCAGGATTCGAACCTTGATTCACACCATTAGCAAGGGACCAGCATTAACCCACTAAACTATCAGGAAGGACAAGCTGAGAAGCATGTTTAGAGCAGGTATGTCTTTCTTTTTACCCCATCAAAACAAGAATATGAAGATGTAGGAATCAGGAATTTAACCTACCTCATGACTAGCAGACAGAAAGCCAGGTTTGAACCCTGACCACCAACATTAGCAACGTACCAGCCTTAACCCACTAAGCCATCAGAAAAAAACTGAATGGGAAGCTTGATTAGAGCAGGTCTATCATTCTTTTCAAACCACCAACACAAGAATTTAACGGTAAAGAAAGATGTAGGAGGCGAATACAGATGTAAGTAGCACAAGTTGAACCCACATTGTAAATAACAGGAAGAAAGCAGGATTCAAACCATGATCCCCACCACCAGCAAGATACTAACCCTAACTCATTGAACCATTGGTGAGGACAGGTTAGGAAGCTTATTTAGAGCAGGTCTATCTTTCTTTTCAACCCATTAAAAACAAAAATATATCGCTAAAGAAAGATGTAGGAAGTGAATCCTGATCGTGACTGGTAGACAGAAAGCAGGATTCGAACCCTGAACCCCAAGAAGCAAGAAACTTGATTTAACCCACTGAACCAGCAGGGAAGACAGGCCAGGAAGGTTGTTTAGAGCAGGTCTATCTACCTTTAAACCATCAACACAAGAATATAAAGCTAAAGAAAGATTTAGGAAGCAGGAATATAACCTATAAACTAGCAGGATTCAAACCCTGAGCCTTACCATTAGTGAGGCACCAACCTTAACCCAATGAACCATGGAAGAGATCAGACTGGGAAGCATGTTTAGATGAGGCACAAGCCTTAAACCACTGAGCGACCGCTGCTGAAAAGCATGTGTGCTTTTTGGATGGTTCATACTTTGTTTCATGCCAGCGCAGTAAGAAAGAAGGCATGTAGGACTGGCTTTAAAATCTTATCACCAGCGTGGACTATATTAAGGACCATGTTCAGGCACAAGCCTTAACCCACTGAGCTACCACAGAAGTGCCTTTTTTTTGATGGAGTTATCTTTTATTAAATAACCAGGAAATCAAGAAATTAATCCAACACAGAAAGGACAGAATTGAAATGTTTTCAGAGTGGACAAGGTCCAGAAGTTTTATTTACCAACACAGCAAGCAGCTCGACCAGGAATCAAACTCTCAAACTCATCCTTGTGGGGATACTAACATTAACCCACTAGGCTATCACATCTATCGATCTATCTATCTATCTATCTATCTATCTATCTATCTATCTATCTATCATGATGTGAGGTCCAGTTAACAGCTAAAACAGGTAGCAGTAATAACTACTTTTTACTTAAATACATGTCAGAGCCAAGACATCTTTACTTTAAAAAGACTTCTTTACTAAGTAAAAAAGTTTAATCAGTACTTCAACTTTTACCCGAGTATTTTAAAACATGAGTATCTGTACTTCTACTTAAGTAAAGGATGTGTGTACTTTTGCCACCTCTGCACTTTATTCAATTTGTGTATCTTGTGTTAAAGCAGTTTAAATTTGGTGCTTTACATACAATTCTCTCATACTGACAACTGAATTTTCAACATTATAAAAAGTGCTGCTCTCCACAAAGATGGCCTATAATATAACAGGCCTCACTAGGGTCGATCAAAGAATTTGAAATGTTCCTTGAGAACATATAATTTCTTGAGTAGAATATTTGAGTACTCTTTTTAACTCTGCCTAAATATACTTCACGTAAGGCAGTGAGTACCTTGGCCTATAGCTTGTATGGCACAACATCTCTGGTGCCCCAGATGACACATCATTGTGTTACAGAAGCTGCTAGTGGATCATACTTTGGAGAATACAGAATCTCTCCCTTTGGGTTCGAGCACCTTTGACCAATAAAGGTTCCATTTGGGTGATCTATACCGCTGGATTTGACAACAACCTAACAACAAGTCTATTTATTGTCAGGTACTATTTATTAGATTCTTTCATCTCCTTTTGTAGGAACGCCTGGGAAATATACATTTTTGAAAGGTGCTGCCCACCTGATAGTGATGCAAAGATGTGCTCAATCTAAAGTTGCACGTTACAGTGTATATTTATTTATTGCTTCGAGAGTCAAAGCACTATTGTACGTCGCTCTGGACAAGGGTGTCTGATAAATGCAAATTTAAATACAAATGTATTTTTCTTGACATTTGAAACTGTTTAGCCCTGTTAGTCCAGCCTACTTTAGACAGGATCCCTTGGTCCTTTAATCGCTTTAGCTCAGCATCCACCTTCGGACACACCGAATATGGTACAAGGTGTGCCTTCTGTGTTTTAGTGTTCCAATACCATTTTGGAAAACTTGCTTTTCTTCAGCACATGAACTAGTTTGTCCTGCACAGAGCGCAAGGTTACCTTGGGTAAAACTTGTATGGCTTTTATGGACTGCCACTTGAGCTGGAAGCCCCTGAGACATTCATGTCCAAATTTTACAGTACATAAAGATCCAAGACACAATTTTTGTTTTTGAAACTTGTAATGCTCTCACCTGAACAGGTTGTGAGCATTACCGAAGCATTTTGATTTGAGTTTGTCCAAAACATTTTTTTTTGTAAATCTTATATATTATATTATATTTTTGATACGCTGATCCTGTGTCAAGCTCCATCTTCAATTTTACTGCTTTAATATTAGGAGTCACCCAGACCATTTTGCGATTTATTTTAAAATGGGAATGAAAATGGAAATGGAGCTCAATGTTAAAGACTGCCATATCAGAGTTTTCAGGCATCAAATAATTGCATTCATTAACCTTCGTATTTCTCTTTGTAGAAGTTCTTTTCTTCTTTTCATTTGGTTCTGATTTCCACATTTTCTATATGTGTCCTTTATTATTACATTTTCTGCACTTGTTCTCTTTAACCAGCATCCAGCATGGTTACTTTTTACCATACCTGAATCATGAAGGATTTTCACTTCTCTTTTTTTTGCTAATTTGTTTACGTGGCACTCAGCTGTAGCCTTTCTGTGGTGATTTCAAGTGCTTTTATTTTAGTACAGAGTCTCCTTTGTGTGCTCTAAATGTGCAAAGCCCATCTATGAGCATGTAAGACATACCATCCACAAATTGGAAGTGCTCTAAAAGCTTCCAGAGCTCAGCCATGAACTCTGATACTGATTCAAATGCTATTAAAGCACGTACACAATTTCCTTGAATGTTTTCTCTACTGGCTTGACTGGGTCAGTAAACTACACAAGAGGTTTTATGTTTTTGCCCCCATCATCAACATTTAAGAGATCGGCCACTTTTCTCTTGTTCCCGATGTCATTGTCTAAACAGTACTGTTGATCTCCATCTACATAAGTCGCCTAATCTTCCACCGTTCAAAATCATTAATTTGTCTAACATACCTAGCCATTTCTTTCTTTCTTTCTTTCTTTCTTTCTTTCTTTCTTTCTTTCTTTCTTTCTTTCTTTCTTTCTTTCTTTATATTTTTTATATATATACAGTGAGGTAAATAAGTATTTGAACACCCTGCTATTTTGCAAGTTCTCCCACTTAGAAATCATGGAGGGGTCTGAAATAGGTGCATGTCCACTGTGAGAGACATAATCTAAAAAAAAAATCCAGAAATCACAATGTATGATTTTTAAACTATTTATTTGTAGTCATACTAAATTAGATGCACCTGTTTGAGGTCGTTAGCTGCATAAAGACACCTGTCCACCCCATACAATCAGTAAGAATCCAACTACTAACATGGCCAAGACCAAAGAGCTGTCCAAAGACACTAGAGACAAAATTGTACACCTCCACAAGGCTGGAAAGGGCTACAGGGAAATTGCCAAGCAGCTTGGTGAAAAAAGGTCCCCTGTTGGAGCAATCATTAGAAAATGGAAGAAGCTAAACATGACTGTCAATCTCCCTCGGACTTGGGCTCCATGCAAGATCTCACCTCGTGGGGTCTCAGTGATCCTAAGGAAGGTGAGAAATCAGCCCAGAACTACACGGGAGGAGCTGGTCAATGACCTGAAAAGAGCTGGGACCACCGTTTCCAAGGTTACTGTTGGTAATACACTAAGACGTCATGGTTTGAAATCATGCATTGCACGGAAGGTTCCCCTGCTTAAACCAGCACATGTCCAGGCACGTCTTAAGTTTGCCAATGACCATTTGGATGATCAAGAGGAGTCATGGGAGAAAGTCATGTGGTCAAATAAGACCAAAATAGAACTTTTGGGTCATAATTCCACTAAACGTGTTTGGTTTGGAGGAAGAAGAATGATGAGTACCATCCCAAGAACATCATCTCTATTGTAAAGCATGGGGGTGGTAGCATCATGCTTTGGGGGTGTTTTTGTGCATATGGGACAGGGCGACTGCACTGTATTAAGAAGAGGATGACTGGGGCCATGTATTGCGAGATTTTGGGGAACAACCTCCTTCCCTCAGTTAGAGCATCGAAGATGGGTCGAGACTGGGTCTTCCAACATGACAATGACCCGAAGCACACAGCCAGGATAACCAAGGAGTGGCTCTGTAAGAAGCATATCAAGGTTCTGGCGTGGCCTAGCCCAATAGAGAATCTTTGAAGGGAGCTCAAACTCTGTGTTTCTCAGCGACAGGCCAGAAACCTGACTGGTCTAGAGAAGATCTGTGTGGAGGAGTGGGCCAAAATCCCTCCTGCAGTGTGTGCAAACCTGGTGAAAAACTACAGGAAACGTTTGACCTCTGTAATTGCAAACAAAGGCTACTGAGTATATTAACATTGACTTTCTCAGGTGTTCAAATACTTATTTGCAGCTATATCATACAAATAAATAGTTAAAAAATCATACATTGTGATTTCTGGATTTTTTTTTTAGATTATGTCTCTCACAGTGGACATGCACCTACGATGACAATTTCGGACCCCTCCATGATTTCCAAGTGGGTGAACTTGCAAAATAGCAGGGTGTTCAAATACTTATTTTCCTCACTGTGTGTGTGTGTGTATATATATATATATATATATATATATATATATATATATATATATATATATATATATATATATATATATATATATATATATATATGCCATGTGGGTGAAGGGAAAAGCGGTGATGAGCAGGTGATGGGTAGGTATGAACAGAATAAATATCCAAATCAAATCAATATTTGGTCTGACCACCCTTTGGCTTTCAGTTCTTACACTAGCACACTTTCTACACTTGCACAAAGTCAGCGATTTTGTATGATCAGAAGTAAGGTGTATGACTAACCAATTATAGCAAGCAGGTGCTAATGATGAA
This sequence comes from Silurus aristotelis, assembly GCF_946808225.1. Taxonomy (NCBI): domain Eukaryota; kingdom Metazoa; phylum Chordata; class Actinopteri; order Siluriformes; family Siluridae; genus Silurus; species Silurus aristotelis. Next base: position 12,101,714 of record NC_139582.1, read on the forward strand.
ACAGAAACAACTGTGTAGGAGACTTTGGGTCAGGAACAGCCAGACTTTCCTACTAAGGTGTGGAAAGACAGTTTAATGTCACAAGTCATACACTATGGAAAGACTAATCAACAGCAACAAGATACAAGGTAGTTATATACATTAGTTACATATATATTGCATCAGCAAGGTCTCTCCCAGGCAAAGATTTCAAAGCAGACTGGGGATTCAAGATGTGGTGTTCAAGCACTGTATTCAGTGGTCAACCAAGGAAACTTAATGTAGTGGATGAAAGACATATCATACTTACATCTCTTTAACATTGATGTCTAATTCACTGGAGATTTCTTGCCAGAAGTGGTCTTAATAGAAGAATTGCAGACAAAAGGCCATACCTCTGACATGAAAACAAGGTTAAGCAACACAACTATGCTTGAAAACCTAAAAACTGGTGTGCAAAATCAATGACAGCAGGTGCTCTGGACTGATGGGTAAAAAAAACATTTTGCTGTAGCATGAAGCAAGATGTTGGTCTCTGAAGAGCTGAAAAGTGTCACAATAATGACTGTCTGCAGGCAACAGTGAAGCATGGTGGCCATTCCCTGCAAGTTTATGTGGCTGGATTTCTGCAAAAAAGTGTAGTGCAAAAAAAGTGCAAAGTGTAAAAAAATGTAAGCTGAATCTCACTCAGTGCTGTGACATAGGGTAATTGATGAGTTCCAGAGTGTTAGGAGCAGCCCTGTGGTCTTTAATCTGACTTGGCTTTCTGTTAAACGATGCATTTATAGGAAAGTGAAACTGAAAGCATATTTTCAGCTTCTTGTAAACAGTAACAGTTTCCTTTAAATGCATTATTTAACAGAAAGCCAAGTCAGCGTCAAGACCACAGGGCTAGAACTCATCCATTACCCTATGTCACAGCACCGAGTTCACCCTAAACCACATTTTTGTTTTACTGTAGCTGATATGGGCAGATACATCAAACTCTTTTATTTTCTGATTTTCTAAATTATAATTTTTTTGATTTTCTGAATTATTAAATTTAAAAAGTTCTAATTAGAATATTTTTAGATAGCAAATAAAAACAAACCCCTGAAAACAAATTTGTACAGAGTATAGCAAGTGAAAAACTTGAAATTGAAACGTGCTTTAGTGATTTTATTACTATATTCTTCTTCTGATTAAGAAACAACAAAAAGAGCCCTTCATCCTAAAGTAACAGCTTTACATATCACTGGTATAAAATGGTAACACTGGAGACTTTTTTAAAATATTCTTAAAGAAAACTTTACAAAATTAAATTGGTGTGTGTGGCAGCAAGTGCTAGTAAGTGCCATGTCACCATGGCTTGCTCATCAGGGATAAATACACATCAATCACCTGAACTGTTAAATTCTACACAGCTGTTTTGAGACAATGTCCGTTGTAAAAAGAGGTATAGAAATAAAGAAAACTTGACTTGACTTGACTTGACTTGACTTGGTATCCGAATGTGTATGTGTGTGGTGAGCTCTCTGCCTGTGTTTACCTATAGTTTACCTATATATCTATACACATAGATAGTGCGACACATAGTGTCCTTATGATATAAGGTGTAAAAACGTGACGATGCTATATGTATACCAGTGTTACTATAAACAGCGAAAAAGAGAATTGTAAGAGTGGTAGGATGAATACATAATACTAATATTCAACTTCTTCTTCTTCTTTCAGGTGCTCCCATTAGGGGTCGCCACAACGGTTCATCTGTCTCCCTACTACTCTGCCCCTTTCAAACCAACTTTCTGCATGTCTTCCCTCACCACATCCATAAACTTCCTCTTTGGCCTTAATCTTTACCTCCTTCCTGGTGGCTCCATCCTCAGCATTCTCCTACCGATATACCACATGCCCCTTCTATGCACATGTTCAATCAGGTTCTCTCACTTTGTTCCCAAAATGTCCTACAAGCGTTGTCCCTCTAATTAACTAGTTTCAAATCCTGTTCATCCTTGTCATTAAATTATATTAATCAATAAATGTTAATTAAATTTGAATTTCAATTCAATAAAATTTGAATTAAATATGAATGTAGGTGTGTGAAATATAGACACTAGTGGGGTAAGAACAAATGGGGTTAATTAATAGTGAAAGCATGGGAATATGCATTCATATGAACTGCTTAGTTGAAGCGAAAATATACAGATGAACATTCTTCAATTCTAGGGTAGAAACTTGCATTTTTTCTTGTAAATTGTATGTTTTAAGTTACTCAAGTCGTATTATAGCTAGGTTATAATGTAGGCTCAGCTTTGCCAATTGTGAAAATGTAAATAGCTATAATATCACTGTATACTTGCTGGACATGTTTGGAAAAGTACATGAGTGGATGAGTGAGTGGGTGAGTAAGTAAGTAAGTAAGTAAGTAAGTAAGTAAGTAAGTAAGTAAGTAAGTAAGTATATATAAACAAACAAATAAAAAATTGCTGCACATACAAATTTAACCCCTTTTGTGTCTTATAAAGTTATGTGTGTAGTCGGAGCTGTGTTGGGTTTTGTTGTTTTCTGCTGGTTTTTGCTAGATATTGCTATTTGTTGCTGTTAATACCTCTGAATATTTAATATATATATATATATATATATATATATATATATATATATATATATATATATATATATATATATATATATATATTCTTTTTTTTTTTTATAAAAATCTAATAATTACATTATGTTGATTAAGCAAATAATAACTGATTTTAATAATAATTAATCATTAATTAAATTAGAACAAAACAAATAACATTTCACATATACATTATATGTATTTATAATGTATTTTTAATTTGTTCAGTTATTTGGGTAAGTTAAATGTGTATAAATGTGGGTATGCTATTACATTTTAAATAACATTTCTTGGAAGGGGTACTGTTATGCGAGAGAAACGGCGGCGGAAGCTATAGTCACAGAAACGGGTTTTATTCAGGATAGGTGAGGATGTGAAGAGAATGTTCTGAAGAGAAATACAGAGGAGATATCTGTGGTACGCCTAGAAAGAGGCGAGTCCCTCGATGTCCGAGGTGGAGTCCGGAGCAGGAAAGGAATATCCGTGGTGCGCCTGGAAAGAGGCGTGGTCCACAATATTCGTATCGGAATCCGAGGCGTGAAAGTAATATCCGTGGTGTGCCTGGAAAGGGGCACGGTCCACAGTATCCGAATCGTAATCGGAAGCGCGAAAGTATATCCAAGGTGCGCCTGGAAAGAGGCGCGGTCCACACGAGGAGAGAGAGAGTCTCGAGTCCCACCCGCATAATGTGCAATAACGGACGGTGAAAGACTTGAGACCGGGAGTTTATGAAGGTGCGTGAATAACGAGTCCCAGGTGTCTTAGATCAAGGCCGGGAGCGGCCGCATAACAGCCGCCAAAGGGGGCGTAGCAGGGGAATCCCTGACACCCCCCCCCCCCCAAGGGGTGGCACCGGATGCCCCCAACCCACAGAACGCCCGGTGAGCCAGGGCACTCGGAGGAGGGCCCCTCCATCCGTCCAGGGTCAAATGAGACCTGGTTGGGATAGCCACGGAAGCGGGGCAAGCAGGGAAGCCGAGGTGGAGCGACCGCCCCTGCGGAGAGCCAGAATGGAACAACGCCCTCCGTGGAGGTCCGGAACGGAGCACAGCCCACCGTGGAGACCCGGAACAGGGCGACTTCCTTCACGGAGACCTGAAACGGAGCGACGCCCTCGGCAGAGACCGGGGGCTGAGCGACGTCCCACTACAGGGAACTGGAGCCGAGCAATGTCCTCTGCGGAGGTCTGGAATGAAGCGAGCCCCACCCTGGGAAACAGAGCGACCTCCCCCAGGAAGGTCTGGAATGAAGCCTCATCCTCCACGGAGACCAGGAACGGATCAACGCCCTTGGCAGGTAGAGGAGACCAGGCGATGTCCTCAATGGAGACCGGGAGCGGAGCGATGTCCCCTGCATAGGTCTGGAACAAAATGGTGCCCATCACGGAAGTCAGGAGCGGATTGACGTCCCCCACGAAGGCCTGGAACAGAGCCGCTACCACCATGGAAAGCCCGGATCGGCACAATGGCCTTGGTATTATCTGGAGGCTTGGTGGAGCACTCAACGGGGCTTACAGGCTGGAAAACATTCTGGACGGAGACCGGAGACATCGACGCCCATGATGGAGGACAGAAAACGAGCCGTGCCCTCAGCTTGGTCCTGAGGCCAAACAACATCCTCAGCGAGGATTGGAGGCTGAGCGACGCTTTCGGTGGAGAACGGGAGCAGGAAGACATCCTTGGTGGAGACCAAAGACCAAGCGACGCCATCTGCGGGGTTCACAGGTGCGAGATCACCTTCCGGGGAGCTCAGGGGCAAGACGTTGTCTTCAGAGGAGCTCAGGGCAAAATGTCACCTTCCGGGGAACTGTCGGGAACTGTCGGGAACTGAGTCGGGAGTCGCCTTGAGTGGAGTTTGGTTGTGTGACGTCGTCCTGAGAGGGACTCTGAGGCGGGACGTTGCCTTCAGAAGAGCTCGGGAGCAAGACGTCGCCTTCAGAGGAGTTTGGGAGCAAGACGTCGTCTACTGGGAAGCTCGGGAGCAAGACGTCGCCTACTAAGGAGCTTGGGAGCGAGACGTCACCTACTGAAGAGTTTGGGAGCAATATGTCGCCTATGAAGGAGATCGGGAGCGAGACGTTGCCTACTGAGGAGCTCGGGAGCGCGACAACACGAATGGGTGGCTCTGGAAACGGCCTGTGGCTGTCAGAAGGGCCTTGGACAGCGATGGAGCTCCCCACAGAGTCTTCACCAACTGCTTCACCCTTGGAGAGATTCAGCAGCACGAAGGTACCCTTACCAAGACCTGGGCTGGTGTCTTTACCCTCTGCGGACCTTGGGACCGCCACGCCATCGTCATATGCATCTGGAGGCTGGATGTTACCTCCAGTGTGACTTGCGGGCGAGACGTCGCCTTTAGAGGGGCTTTGTGGCGGTGCGTCCGAGTTGGAGGAGCTCGGGACTGTCACGCCATCCTTAAGAAGCTCGGGGGCGAGCCGTCGCCTTTGGAGGAGCTCGGGGGCGAGCCGTCGCCTTCTGAGGAGTCTGGGGGCGGCAGTACGACCTCCTTGTTGCGGTCTGGTGGCGGTTCAATGTCCCTGTCGCGGCCAGGCGGCCGTTTGTTGTCCCTTTCGCGGCCAGGCAGCGGTTCGCCGTCCCTTTCGCAGCCAGGTGGCGGTTCAATTTCCCTTTCTCGGCCAGGCTGCGGTTCGACATCCCTTTTGCGGACCTGGAGTGGAGCTGAGCCCTTGGGGAAACTTTGGAGCGAAGCTGAGCTCTCCTAGGGACTCTGGAGCAGAGCTGAGCTCTCCTGGGGACTCTGGAGCGGAGCTGAGCTCCCCTGGGGATTTTGGAGCAAAGAGGAGCCCTGGGGGGCACTCTGGAGCGGAACGGAGCTCCCTGGGAAACTCTGGAGCGGAACGGAGCCCCCCGGGAAACTCTGGATCTTTATGTTTATTTGGGGGGGTTTTTGTGTCGCCATTTTCTTTGTCCTTTTATTTCTTTTCAGGGGTCTGTTATTCTGTTATGCGAGAAATAAAAAAATAATAAAAAAGTATATATATATATATATATATATATATATATATATATATATATATATATATATATATATATATATATACATAGAGAGCGAGAGAGAGAGAGAGAGAGAGAGAGAGAGAGAGAGAGAGAGAGAGAGAGAGAGAGAGAGAGCTGGCTCATGCCTGTAAGCATTGTAATTTTAAAGAATAAAGATTCTGAAAAGAACACAAGAAATACATGAAGAAATGGAATAATCAGACAAAACTAGGAATTTACGAACAATTATGTTTAAAAAATAGGGGAAAGGAAAGACAAATAGAAAAACAGCAAGACAGGGAACAGCCCCACTATTAGTGGTACATGTGGAACAGAACAGATCACTGCCATACAACAAGTACTCCTGCTCACCAGACACTCCAGCAAATTTGCAAGAGACATTTTTGCTAATTTGGTGCAAAAAGTACATTGCAGACCTACAGGAGGTTGAGTCACACTTTCTGAGCCTTTAGCACACCAATATGTAGTGCTTAAACCAGATGAATAAAGTGTATTGGTAAATAAAAAATAAAACGGACTGTAGAGAAACAGGAGACCTTTGCCATTTCACTATAAAGTACTATAATAAAGAAGGACAAGATAAGGAGTATGAAACACTGTGGGAGGAACAGATGAATGAACATAAGTATGACATAAAAACTTAAATGATATTCGGAAAACAAACAAAACTAGCAAATATAATTTCAGTTTTGTTTAAGTAAACTAACTTGCTGCAACTTTACCATTTGAAATTAGAATTTAATAGCATTTACATGTTAAATAACTAAACTAAAGCAATTTAGCAAATCCAAAGTCTACTTTATAAGTCTAAATACCTGGGAGAAAAGTTTACTATTATTAATAAGTTATTATTTGTTTGTTTGGGGAAGTGGTGGCTCCAGCGGTTAAGGTGCTGGGTTACCAATCGGAAGGTCGGGGGTTCAAGCCCCGGTATCGCCAAGCTGCCACTCTTGGGCCCTTGAGCAAGGCCCTTAACCCTCTATGCTCCAGGTGACCCTTATGAGAAAAATAAAGCAAGGACCGTGACGTCGGAGCGACGTGGGACTGCCTTCCCATGGGCTTACCACCTGCAGGAGGGACCGTAAGGGACCGGTGCTGAGAGGATTGGGCAGCAGTCGAAGGCGGGGGCCTTGAAAGCCCGATCCCTGGACACGGAGAAGTGTCTGGGGAATCTGCTTAGACTGCTGCCCCCGCGACCCGAATTATGGATAAGCGGGAGAAGATGAAAAAAAAAATAAAAAAATTTGTTTGTTATTTAAATTTGAGAGAAAAAGGAGTGAAAGCCACCCTGCAAATGTGTCTGTTCCGACAAACTCCCCATCCAATAATAAAGCACTGAAAAGACTAAAAAAACGCATCTAGAAAAAGACAAACTATTAAAATAATTCTCTGCAAAGCTGGATAAGTGAAAGTAAAATGTACAACATCCATGATTACAGTCACTAATACCATAATAAATGCTACAGCTACCATATGTACTTTTATTTGTACTGTAAATCTTTATAGTTAACATGTTTAAAACAATCAGTATATGCACATTGCCTTCCCCTGATCAGTGTGGGCAATAACAAACAGATTTTTGGTAGCTGGTGGGTAGGAATAAGAAAACATGGATATATAACCGAAAGATGGATCACAAACAAAGAAATGTAAATGCAGTGACTAACTAAATGAAACATGGTAAAATGAGCATAGTCGATTAGGGTGCAAGGATAATTTTAAACTTCATCACTTTAAATTAAGACTTTGAATTTTTTTTTTTATCTCACATGTCATCAAGGCCATCTCTGAAAAATGACTCATATTGTATTATATTTTTATCCATTAATATGTATTCAATTATTCCCAATAGTCTATTCTCTTAATTTCATCGATTTTTTTCTTTTCGGTGCAATGCTGAAAGAAGTGTTTGTGTATGTTGGAGTTTCTATCCAATTAGATTTTAGCCACCACATCATGTGTTGCCAGGGTCAAAGGTATCTATCTGCCATAAGGCTTCCAGAAATCAGCGCTGTACACGGCTGATGGCATAAAATAAATTAGAATGAAGCTGTTGCTTGAACCAGTCATATTGCGAGTTGACCTCATCGGGGCCAACTAGAAGGCATCCAATCACGTCGGCATTTTCATATCCTTTGATTGTATGGTCATAGCTAAAAAACAGCATATTTAGCAAACTGCATAGACTCAAATATATTTGTATTAATTAAATACAGTAGCGGTTTTTCCATTCCATGATGGCTGACAGAAGAGAAGAAATTGATATAGTTGCAGATATATTATGGTATCAGAAAGTCTCGAGACTAGCTCTGTTTACAAGAAAGTACTTAATTTATCACCTTCAAAATAGTCCCCTTGCACAGCTAAACAGTACTGTCAGTTTTCCTGCCACTTCTGCAATATGTCCTGGAAGTCTTCTTTTCAAAGCATGCGAAGCACCTTCTGTGGTTCATGCTGGATTTATGCATGTCCACAATGCTATCAAAACTGTGACCTTTGAGTTTACTTGAGCTGACGATCATCATGCAAAATTTGCTGAATGCTTTCGGGGGTTGAGCATGTTGAAGGTCTTTCTGATCGCTTGTCAACTTTCAGTGATGTTCTCCTGCTCTTGAAGCGTGCATGCCACTCAAAACACCTCGAACAACTCATTGTAGCATTACCATATGTCATGTCAAACGTTTCTGTCACAGATTTGCCCAAGTTTCTGCAAAATTCCATGTATGTTCTTCGTACTAACCTGTCCATGATGAAATCGCAGCCGTGGTAACAGAATAGCAACAGTTAGAAACATTAGTCTCTAAACTTTTTTTTAACCACCTCATATACTTACAAGGATATTTCAAAGACAGACATTTTGAGAACAGCTGGACATCTTGAGGAAAGGTCAGCCAAAATATTTTAAAACAAGGCTGACTAAGGAATGGCATTTATTCTCGCTTCATGTGATACCTGTTTGTGATGCAGCACTCTGTCATACTGTGTTTCTGTATAATATTGATGATTGCTATAGCCCTATAGCAATGGTATTAATAGGTGTATTGATTCTGGTAGGACACGAATTAAGACCATTTTCCACATAGTTTTGACATGTTCCCTTAGGGTGTACTTACTTTTGTTGTCAGTTATTTAGACAAAAATGGCTGTATGTTATGTAAGTTATTTTAAATTAAGTAAATCTGTAATGCTATACAAGCTGCACATTGACTACTCTAAGTATATACATTTACAATTTTTATAATATTGTCCCTTGAGAACAAATGGTTGCTAAAATGTGAGGATTGTTCTTACTTTTGTGAGACACTGTAAGTGTGAAATGCATGACCCTCCACTGAATTACACAATATCGAATGTAACTATAAATGTATAAAATATTATAACATGTTACTCATCGGTTTAGCTCATTTAAACATGAATTTTGGTTTTGTTCAACTGATTTGTTATAAAATTTATCAAAAACATTTTTTAGTTGAAAGCAATTGTTTCGGTTTCAATTTCAGGTAGGCACCAAATTGTATACACACACACACACACAGAAACACACACAGAAACACACACACACACACACACACACACACACACACACACACACACACACACACACACACACACACACATAAATACACACATATATATATATATATATATATATATATATATATATATATATATATATATATATATATATATATAAAATTAAAAATTAAAGATAATTTCTTGATTTGCACATATAATATATAAATATTTATTCAATAAACAAAACACCAGCTTGTGTGTTATACAGGAATCTCATCTGCTGGTTTGTAAACAAGCTAATTTCACTATCTTCCCTTGCAAGGTGTGAACAACAAACTATTTGGTTGGATTTTGGCTGGACAGAACAGAGTAAGCCAGGACAGAGTAAAAGTGAAAGTGCATTCAGCAGACTTTCTGTCTCCCTCCAACTGCAGCCTGCGTCTCAAACTGATCCTAAACAGAGCACAAACCTCGACTTCAATTTGACTTTGAAATGTCTGACGGTATGTTTTCTTAACTCATAAATACTATTGCATAAATACTAATACATTTGTATCGCTGTGCATGTGTATCTTTTACATGTTGTATCGTAGTAAATTAAAAAGTCAAAATAAAAGTAAAATTAATCTGTAAGTGAAAAATAAGTAGAATGATCAGTTATATATCTGGACTTGTTAATTGTTAAATGCTTAAAGACATTATTTTACAGTTTTGACGCTATATTATGATTCTGTGCAAATAATTATGCATTTAAGAGTGTTGTTTCTTCCGTTGTTGTTTGAGTTTTATGGTGTACTTATTTTTAACGGCCATTGGTGGCGCTGTTGCTCTTGCAAAATAGGAATGCTGCCATATATTTTACATTTATATAGGAAATAAAATTAAACCTAATGTCAGTGTCAATGAAAATATGTTTAAGACATTTGTCACCTGAGATCTGAAAAAAATATATTGTGCATTATTATTACATATTATACTGCCCACACTTATAAGATACACAACTTTAATGCTGTAAAGATGTAATGTGTCTAAGTACTTTATGATTACAATAGTTTTTTTTATTTTTATTTAGAATTTATCAACAATTAAACATTGCATTATAAATTATTGCATTGATAATGTTCTTGTATGCCTCTTACATTTTTATTTTCTGTTTTCTAATCTCCAGTATACAAAGTCTTTCCCATGGTTATTGGGAACACTATGAAGTCCCAAAAGGTCTTTATGGAATGTCTCAAATCTAAAGTGAAGATAGAGGAAACAGACTCAGCTAATGATTGTAATGTCATCATTGCTTTTGTATCGATTGTGTCTCGAGCTGGAACGGACATTAAAGCTGCTCTTGAAATGATTCCAAGTAAATACAATATACACACATATACAATATACACAAATACAATATACACACATATGGCTGCTTTCACACTTAGTGGGGTTTTTTATAGGAAAAAGATGTTGCTATCTACTTTAGAAAACTGTTTAGATGAATGAAAATGTAGGTAAATGACAAGTGCATTTTTACCACTCCGAACTAATCAAGCTTGGCCTTCTCCTCACCGGAGTAACACCACACTTTATTTCATCATCAATATAGTTGATAATAAATAAGTTAGAGAGCAAGTTTAAAAGTTTGCAGTGTGAGCATCCTAAGAGGCTACTTATTTTATATGAGCACAAAAATGCTCCGGCTAGCACAAATAGCATAATACTTTAAAACTTAAATATAATATACAGTATTTATGAATTAAATGTGTTTTAAATAAATTATGTGAGCCTCTCTCTCTCTCTCTCTCTCTCTCGCTCTCTCTCTCTCTCTCTCTCTCTCTCTCTCTCTCCCTCTCCCTCTCCCTCTCTTTCGACAGAGCATCCATACAAGAAAATCATTCTGGTGTCACTTCACCACACGTTTGATCCTCATTACATCCCTCCAGACAGCAGATACTGTGTTTACAGGAATGATGTGTTTGCTGTGGACTGTCTCTTTCATGAAGATCAGGGGCTGCTAAACTCTTCCTGCAATGATGAGGCACTGAAAAGAATCACAAAGCATCTTATAGAAGACAAGCCATCGAATCAGGTTTTTGAGCAGAGCTGGATAATTGTAAGTAAAATGTGAAACAGCCATGACTTCAGTCACGAACACCAATATAAATGCTACAGACATCACTTTTACTGTCATTTGTGTATTTTGTAATTAAAAATATTGAAAAAGAACAACAAATAATAATATATATATATATATATATATATATATATATATATATATATATATATATATATATATATATATGTTTATATTTTGATCAGCTAGTGCAGGGGTGTCAAACTCAAAGTCAAAGTGGGCCAAAATTAAAAACTGGGATGAACTTAATATTTATTGAAACATTTACTGCAATTGTGCATGAACACATAAGAAATTAAATTTGAAATAAAACACATCAGAGGTATTTGTTTCTTATTATGTCTCTATCTCTTTATCTGTAGCCTTTCGAATTCCTTTTTAATTTAAACCTTTTTTCACAGGGCAACAACAAAACAACCAAAAATAATAATAATTTCCTTCAATTAAAAAAAAGCAATCTTTCAACCATTAACAGTCCAAATCTTGGAGTATAAAAAGTGAATAAAGACAACATTCAAGCTCAGTTTTCTACACTCTGATTAACTCTGATTGGCTGAAGGCAGATACCTGCATCTCTTCTTAGATGCAAGTGGATCAGTGTCTGGGGTTAGACTCTAAGCTGAGGAAATCCTCAGGATTAATTAAAGGTGTTCATCAGGGAGACGACTAATGAGTTGTGTTTTGTTCATCTTCATCAAAGAGAACACATGGAAACTTTGCAGCACACACAGAGTCGTACTTTGACTTGAGCGTGTCTTTACACTGGAGTTCAATCAGCTCCATTTGGAGGTTGGTTGGTGCGCTGTCCACGTCAACCACAAACGGATTACTGAGCAGTTCAAATCTGCATTTCTGGGCTTCAAAGTCGGCAAATCGCCGGGTAAATTCAGCGCTGATTACGCAGAAATTTTTCAGCGGTCTCGACTGACGCGACAACGCACTAACAAAGCATTCTGGAATTAGCGGTGTATGCGCTATATACTGGCGGGCCAGCTCTAATGCACATTTAATATGATTGAGTTTGACACCCCTGAGCTAGTGTGTCATACAGGTATCTCATCTGCTGGTTTGTAAACAAGCTAATTTTACTATCTTCCCTTGCAGGGTGTGGACAACAAAAGACTGATTGTTCGGATTTTGGCTGTGCTGAGCATTTTTCTTGTTTATTCAGATCTGCCAAAAGGGTACTTCACAAATGGCATCATAATATTTGAGCTAATTCTACAGACTGTCATAGCTTTTCATCCAAAGAGTCAAAGCTACAGCAACAATATTCTAGGGATTTGTATCATTACAAATATTATGTTATTTCTCATTTATAACACATTCTCAGATCCTAAAGAAAATGAGCAGTAAATTATCTGTGCATGATCTATAATTGCTATAACCCTGCATCTGTTATGTATTGCATATGCTAATGTCAATGAACATAATCAAATGAGGCTAACCAAATGTTATAAACATATATATATATATATATATATATATATATATATATATATATATATATATATATATATAAATATGTATGTATGATTCAATAAACATTTCCCAATTAAATAATAAACTATAGGCATTTGGGGTAAAACATGTTTGTTTGTGGTTTTGTTTTCATTTAGAATTTTCAGAATTTAAAGTAATATTTGGTTTGAAAAAACAAAACAATGTTGCTATATTAATGGGATTAAATTAAGGGTCCTGTATACAAAAGTCCTCACAGGATTCATCCTTAACCAATAGTTATTAGATTTTAGCTGCAGATTAGGCAATATGAAGACAATGTGAAGATAACAGATAAGTGCAGCTCTTTGGATATCTGTTATTTGATCTGTTTGGTACTCGATAAGAGCACAGAATCAACTCTATATTTAAAATGCTAAAATAAACAGTCCTTAAGAAACTCAACTGCTTTGGAAAAAAAGTATTGTACAGCCATTTGTGATCAATTACTTAATAACATTGACAATGTGTTGAATAAAAGAGTGGCTTTATCCTTCAATGAATGTGAGACAGGCAAAACCTGATCCAAGTTCAGGGCTTATTAAAATTAACAGATTTAATACAAACAAGGAAACAAACCTCTCATCAGTATAAAAATGAAAGTGCAGGGAACATTCAAGGTCAGAAGGCAAAATAAGATAAGATATACCTTTATTCGTCCCACAGTGGGGGAAATTTCTTGAAGTGGCTGGGTTCCCTGACCAGGGCTCGAACCCGGGCCGCAATGGTGAGAGCGCCTCATCCTAACCACTAGACCACCAGGGACCACCAAAATTATCTTAAATGTACTTTGAAAGAACTAGAACTAGGATGTAGGTAGATAAAAATAAAACACAGAAATAAAAAACTGAAGAAGAGAAATTATGAACAGCCAGAAGCACTATACATGTCTCTACTGTCTGTCTCTCAGCGCTGTATTGCAAACTGCAAAAACACAAGCAAATCAATTTACAGGTACAATTACTGAAACCATTTTCCCACCTTTGGCTATATTATTAGGTGATTTTAATATACAACATAAAAATCCATAATGACGTCAATATTCAGTATACGCAAAAGAGACAGCTGACAAAAATATAATTTTTAATAAAAAATATCAATATTTAAATTAGACTTACCCTTTGCTTAAAAACTGCAAATCTGAGAACCAAATAAAACAACACAGTGAAGCAAGACTGTGTTGACACTGATTATGGGGTTTTGTAAGATCAAACTCATGGAGAAATTATGAAAAAAAAAAAAAAGATATTTGGACAAACAGCCACAGCTTACTTACTCTAAATTTAAATGTTAACAGTTCCTGATAAAAGTGGGCTACATACACAATTTATATATCTTTGAAAAGAAGACACTTTGAGCTTCACTGTCTGATATTGAAAGTTGTTATTGCTCAAAAAGATATTACGTTATAGATGATAAAGTGCCATGGATATACATTTCCTGCATTGAACATAATTTTTTTCATATATAAATACATGAAATCAGTCCTGGAGCAATCCAGAAAAGTACTAGGTTGAAAGCCACATGTCTCATGAGTTTATATTTAAAATTTTATGAAAATTCTCTTTTTTTTTTTTTTTTTGTGCAAACAAAGGCCAGTTAGCACAAGCTGGAAACAGCTGTTTGTGCAGAACTGAGAGATTCTGAATTGTTTCATTAATGTATTTAAAACTGTGTGAACTATCTCATCTTTTAAATCTTTCCTGACAAAACACAATGTTTCGATCTCCCTGTTCCATGGATAAAGTACAAAGCATAAAGTATGTCATTTTATATGTTACTGTTTAAAATATAAAATGATAAAACAAAATAGACATTTATCAACTTCAGGGTGATAACAGAAGCACCACAGTGAACTCAACAGTCTTTCCTATTGCCTTACACATATGTTAATGAATTGCACACTTTGCAAGAAGAGGTGGAGCTCCATGGAAATAGATACTATTTATAAACATTATATTCAAGGACTCTGAGTATTAAAACTGAAAGTAAAAGTACCATCTAAAACAGTAGCAGTCCACCCTGTTGCTTGCATATCATTTGTCTTCCAACAGTCACTCCATCACAGGTACCTCAGCTGAGATCTGGTTTCAAAATGGCAGGTATGTGTTCATAATAAAATCTTACTGTACTATATTATGTGATATTGTTCTCTTCCTGTTCAACCATATGCTTAATTTATCATTTGCATTTGTGCAGCCATATTCCATTACGCTCTAATGTACGTAATTATTAACGTAAAAGCTGTTTTTCCCTGTACAGTCTTTACATCATTTCTCAATTTTTTTGTAATGGTCATTGGGAACACAATGGATTCTCACAAGACCATTCTGGATAAACTGACAATTTCATCAAAACTTCGTGAAGTGTTTTCGGTGGAGGACAGTGATGTCATCATTGCTTTTGTCCCAATTGTGTCTTGAGCTGGTACTGACATTCCATTTGCTATGGAGAAGATTCCTGGTAAGTGCAAACAACTTGTAAAAATCTAAATAAACAAACTTTTAGAATAACATTTACATTCAGAAATCATTGAAATTAAATGTTATATCTGTAAATGGTCAAATAAAATGTACTTGAACAATCAAATGTTCAAGTTTTAAGGATCTTTAAACATTTAGGAGCCTTCAGTCACTTCAGACATATACACTGTTCTCATGCACACCTGTTCTATTAGTGATTAGACAACTGATAGAAGAAAGGAGGAATAAGCATCTTGTATAAATCTCTGTACTTTATTAACTCTCTTTCTCTCTCTCTCTCTTTCTCTCTCTCTCTCTCAGTGGGAAAGCCTGTCATTCTAATTGTGCTTCACCACACATTTGATCCGGGTTGTATTGTTCCAGACAGCAGACTCTGTGTAAAAAAGAACACAGTATTTGCAGTAGATTGTCTCCATCATGAAGGCCAAGGGCTGCTGAGATGTCGGAGGAATGGTGATGCAATCAGAGCGGTGAAGAAGCACCTGAAAATCCACGAACACAGTCGTATTAACTATGCTGAGGTAGGAGAAATATGCTTTTTAATAGATATATTGTATATTTTTATAGCTGGACTGAAGCTAAAAAGTAAAATAACGTAGCTGTGAGGTTAACTCAGACCCAGGCTGTGTTTAATCCATGCACGGTTTTATTAATAGACAGCACAAATAATCCTCGCGCAAAATCCGAAACGTAGTCAAAGAGAAGAGCAAAGGTCCAGTACATAATAAAGGCAGTAAGCGAGGCAGATCCGACAAACAACAAAGAATAACAGAGGTCTGAAACAATAAAGAGGTCGATACACAATAAATGACTGTGAAACGGCTTTTTATGCGCTAGAAGACACAACACTTCACACTATAATAATACAGCGTTAGCATGGTGTAAGAGTCTGAAACACAGGAAGTGCAGATGCGTTGGTGAGATGGTTCCCTCTGGTGGTGCGGAGTGGGAATTACAGTGAGACCCGTAACAGCATCTTAGCAGTATATTAGCAGCATCTCCCTTATAAAGATTCTTTCAAAATACAAATTAAATCATTATAAATTACATCTGACATTACAACTTACTTTGTGTTACATTACATTACATTAAAATACTTTGTGTGCTGCTGTTACAGAAATTGAATTAACAATTAAATAAAGCAATGAAATAAAGCTATTACCACAATTTATTTGATTTAGTTGGTTTTCCTATAAGCCCAAGTCTACGATAGATTTTTCTCCTTATACCACAATTTCTTGATCAAATGTTTTATTACATTTTATTGTATCAAATATTATTAGTAATTATTATTTTTTTTAACCCATTGATAGTAAGAGACTTGCTCCTGTGGGCAAGCTTTGCAATTATGCCACCAAGTCATCATCTATTTGCCCCACTATGAGGGCTGTGGGATTTCTGGGTCTTGATAATCCTATCTATCATCTGGATGTGCCCTTCTAATACTATTATCTTCACATGTAGAAAGCTACCTAAATATAAACTTATCACAAATAAACTTCTAAAACATTACATACAGGGGAAGAATGACAAACATTACACACTCAGCACTAAACAAGCTGAAAGTTTGCTATATAAAATATTGAATCTAATTCTCTGTTGATGTTCTGGGAGATGGCTTTTTGTTTAAGACAACCCCAAGATACCAGGTGGCCTATTCCATGATGACAAGCATGTTCCTATTGCTCTGGTAGATTTTTCCCTACTTCGATACTTGGTGCATCTTTAAATTATGAAACAATTTCAAATTAATGTTCCTCAACATAAAATTGAAAAAAAAAAAATGTATATCTCATAATACGGCCTAGTCCATGGTTAGGCCGCGCAAAGCAATTCAAGGGATTTGATATCTTTATAATGAACACAAAACAAGATGTACACAAAAGGTTTGTTATGAAAGGTGTTTGGTATATTGTTAACACAATAATCTTATATATATATATATATATATATATATATATATATATATATATATATATATATATATATATATATATATATATATATATATATATATATATGAACTGAACAAAATTATAAATGCAACACTTTTGTTTTTGCCCCCATTTTTCATGAGTTGATCTCAAAGATTTAAGACTTTTTCTATGTACTCAAAAGGCTTATTTCTCTCAAATCTGTCTAAATCTGTGTTAGTGAGCACTTCTCCTTTGCCGAAATGATCCATCCACATCACAGGTGTGGCATATGATTAGATGCTGATTAGACAGCATGATTATTGCACAGGTGTGCCTTAGACTGGCCACAATAAAAGTCCATGCAGATCATGCAGAATGTAGCGGACTTTTTGTGAGAGAACTGCCCCTACACCTGTTTCTGAGGCATCTACCTCCACTATAAAAATTCTTGAGGGGCACGTGTGCATGGGGACACTAATCAATGCAGTTTCTAAATATTTAATGGCTTGGAAAGCCTCACTGAGGGTTTTGAGCTGACCCTTTATCAAAGTAATAAGTGGGCGTGCAATTTGGCTAAAGAGCTCAGTGTCAATAAGAGTTGGCACACCCCAGGAATCGCTGAAACCTTTTGATTGTCATAGAAATGGGCCAACCAGCAATGGCATAAACAATGTTCTATTCCATGGTCACACCATTTCGGCTAATAACGTATGGAATTCAGTTCTCCACCTTTATGTACAGATGGTGATCAGTGAGACTTTGTATGACTTGGTGGACATGTTTTATATGACTAGAGTAGGATGGAAAGTATGTTGTAAGGATGTTTTTGGTTTAGACAACCAATAATTTCCCCAGCATGTCCCTCAAAAGTCATTTATATAATATTGAAAAACTGAGGGAGTTTTAGAGAGCCCATATGTAATGGCCGGATACTCATAGTGACCAGTTGCAGTGTTGAAGTCTGTCTTCCCTTTATCCCCTTCACTAAATAAGCTTTTGACACTAAGCAGGACTAGCTTAGTGTACATCTTAGCATGGCAGAGTTGTTCCACTGCCAAAGTAACCACGGGGAGAGTGTAAAGGCACTTTTGTTTATAGTGGTTAAGGCCCCTATAATCAAAACCAGTTCTGAGGCCACTCCATTCAGGGGCCCCCTTTTCCTGTATGTAATCCTGCAAAGCCTTGTGTTCTGCCCTAAACAGGGAGGATGTGATAAATATGGATGTGCACCAGGGACAAGAAATTATCATATGTGCCTATTATTTAGCAAACCAAACCTTTTCCAAACGAGGACTCCAAGTCTACATTTTCTTTTTCTCAGCTTTCTGTATGCCTGAACCATGTAGTAAATGTCCTTGCTTTCTCCACTGTCATTTTCTGGTCAGAAACTATATTGTTGAAAAAATAATAGCTGTGTTTTGCATTTTTATAACTGGAATTTTTTCACAGAGAATAATTTATGTAACTCAGTGGGGTTTTTTTTGTTTGTTTTTTTGCAGATAAAATCCAACATATGTACTGCTATTGGGATTAGTGGTGTGGGTATTAGTGTGGCTGTTACTGCAGGTATATCATTTTCTTTATTTGTTGCAGGCATTTTGGCGGTTTATTATTGGTATTTTTATTGCTGCAAACTTCAAATTGAGGGGAAAAAAGTTTATGTAGAAGAAAACAAGAAAACAAACAAATTATAAACTTTAAAATCCAGAACAGGTTTGTTTCCTCTCTTAAATTGAAAACTTGGATAGAGAGAGTCTTGTGTTACTTTGTTTATACTGAAAGGATATTTAAATTAACATAGACGTAGGGTTAGGTCTAAGTTTAGGGTTGAGATTAGGGGATAGGGTGAGGCTTAGGTTCTAACCCTAAGGGTAATTGATTCCAATTTGCAAAGTTAGGAGGTTGAACCACTTATATATACTCGTACTTATACATTTGCTATAGAAAAATCAGCTGCTGCCTTGCCATGATGTATTTTTTAAGCATGTTAAATGCCTGTCATTTCATCTTGGATATAACTTTGACTTTGATGTAAAAAAAAAAAAAAAAAAAAAAAAAAGAATTCTTTGTATATCTTTTCAGTTAATACAAATGTCTGTAAAAAAAAAAAAAAAAAGTAATGTGATCTGCTGCATTGGAACTGAATTTTAATAAAAAAAACTTCTAAATGTTAAAAACTGAATTTCTTTACTGTATTTTGAACAAAATAGCTTTCTACATACAGTAGGTCTCTGTTTTGTTTGGTTGAAGTGAAAAATTTGAAAAATAATTCTCGTTCCCTTCAATGTACAGACTTTGTTGATAATGTCATCTTTTTTTATTATTATTATTATTATATATTTTTTTATTTTTTATATATATATATATATATATATATATATATATATATATATATATATATATATATATATATATATATATATATATATACACACATACACACACACACTCTATTAGGTGCTCTATTAGGTTAAGATCTGGTGACTGTGGAGGCACAAGTACAGTGAACTCATTGTCATGTTCAAGAAACCAGTCTGAGATGATTTGCGCTTTATGACATGGCGTGTTATCCTGCTGGAAGTAGCCATCAGAAGATGGGTAAACTGTGGTCATAAAGGGATGGACATGGTCAGCAACAATACTCAGGTAGGCTGTGGCGTTGACACGATGCTCAATTGGTACTAATGGGCCCAAAGTGTGCCAAGAAAATATCCCCCACACCATTACACCACCACCACCAGCCTGAACCGTTGATACAAGGCAGGATGGATCCATGCTTTCATGTTGTTGACGCTAAATTCTGACCCTTACAGCCGAATGTCGCAGCAGAAATCGAGACTCATCAGACCAGGCAACGTTTTTCCAATCTTCTATTGTCCAATTTTTATGAGCCTGTGCGAATTGTAGCCTCAGTTTCCTGTTCTTAGCTGTCAGGAGTGGCACCCGGTGTGGTCTGCTGCTGCTGTAGCCCATCCGCCTTAAGGTTCGACGTGTTGTGCATTCAGAGATGCTCTTCTGCATACCTCGGTTGTAACGAGTGGTTATTTGAGTTATTGTTGCCTTTCTATCAGCTCGAACCAGTCTGGCCATTCTCCTCTGACCTCTGGCATCAACAAGGCATTTGCGCCCACAGAACTGCCGCTCACTGAACATTCTCACTTTTTCGGACCATGTTTGGACCACTGTTGCTGGAAGTTTGGCCCATTATGTTATTATTTAGCAACATCAGACTGTCAAAGAAACCTGCGCTTCCATCCCACCTCAGCAATGCCACAGACTGATCACCTCCATGCCACGCTGAATTGAGGCAGTAATTAAAGCAAAACGGTCCCCTACCAAGTATTGAGTACATATACAGTAAATGAACATATTTTCCAGAAGGCCAACAATTCACTAAAAACATTTTTTTTATTGGTCTTATGAAGTTCTCAAAGTTTTTGAGATTAGTGTGTTTTTGTTAAATGTTAGCCAAAATCATCAACATATTAAGATTGAAACACTAGTAATATATCACTCTGTGTGTGATTAATCTATATAATATACAAGTTTCACTTTTTGTATTAAATTACAAAAATAAATCAACTTTTTAATGCTATTTTAATTTATGGCGATGCACCTGTATATAATCTATTACACAATATATATATTTTTTTATATTGATTAACACAGGTCAGTGTTACGGACAAACAACACAACATTTAAATAAAATGACACAAAATGTGATTCAAATCAAATCAAAATATCTAAAATTTTATTTGTCACATACACGTACATACAGAGTACGACATGCAGTGAAATGCTTTGTGCGACTGTCCGCGATGAGGGAATAGGATGGGGAGAAGTAATAAAAACTATGTAAAATATAAGGTATACAAGGTATGCTTATGTACAGTAAACAGTAATCACATAAGGTGGTTGATGTGATTGTCCTTAAAGTGACCATGTGTGGTGTGGTGTGGTATAAAGTGCACTGTGCTGTGCAAGTCCACAGTTAAAATGACAGTCCAGAGTTTAAAGTGTTGTAGTGCAAAAAAAAAAAAATATTTGTAGAAGTGTGATGATGGAGAGAGTGACCAGCTTTTAGATCCTGGGTGTTTACTGGTTCCAACTCCGAATGGCCTGCGGGAAGAAGCTCCTCCTCATTCTCTCTTTGTTTGCTTTCAGGGAGCGGAAGCGTTTCCCTGAACGCATCAAAGAAAAAGAGTCCATTGTTGGAATGACTGAGGTCCTTCATAATCCTCCTGGCTCTGGTCCAGCACCGTGTGCTGTAGATGTCCTGCAGGTTAAGTAACTCGGTGTGGATGGTACGTTCAGCTGAACGCACCACCCTCTGGAGGGCTCGCCTGTCCTGCATGGTGCTGTTCCCGAACCAGGAAGTGATACTACCAGTCAGAACACTCTCAATTGTACAAGTGTAAAAAGTCTTTAGCACCTGAAAGGGTAGTTTAAAGTCCCTTAAGCGTCTCAGATGGTAAAGACGCTGCCGGGCCTTCTTCACCAGGGTGCTGGTGTGACAGGACCAAGACAGGTCCTGTGTGATGTAAACACCCAGGTACCGGAAACTGTCCACTCTCTCCACTGGGGTCCCGTTGATGTTTAGCAGTTGGTATGACCGCTCCTGCTTTGTGCTAAAGTCTGCTATCAACTCCTTAGTCTTGCTGACGTTTAGGAGAAGGTTGTTCTCCTGGTACCATCTCTCTAGGTTTTTAACCTCCTGTAGGTAGGACGTCTCGTCGTTGTTGGAGATCAGGCCCACCACAAGAGTGTCAATAGCAACCTTGATGATGGTGGTGGAGTTGGAAGTGGCCACACAGTTGTATGTGTACAGTGAGTACAGCAGGGGGCTTAGAACACAACCCTGGGGAGCTCCAGTGCTGAGGGTGAGGGTGGATGAGGTGTGTTTTCCCACCCGTACGGCTTGTGCTCTGTCTTTCAGGAAGTTAGAGATCCATTGGCACAACGGCAGGCTGAGTCCCAGGACCTCCAACTTAGAGGTGAGTGTGGAGGGAATTATGGTGTTAAATGCTGAACTGTAGTCCACAAACAGCATCTTTGTATACAGGTAGTCGTCGACTTACGACCTATGCAACTTACGACCATTCAACTTTACGACCACAATCGCTAGCCGCGGCGTACGACAGTGCGTACCAGCTTCCGGCATAATTTCACAGTACTGTCTACTCTACTTATGACCAAATCGTGTTACGACCGGTCTGTCGGTCCCAATCGTGGTCGTAAGTCGACGACTACCTGCAATTCCCTTTTCTGTAGTCCAGGTGGCTCATTGTAGTGTGGAGGAGATGAGCAATGGCCTCCTCAGTAGAACGGTTCTGGCGGTACGCAAACTGTAGAGGATCCAGTGTGTCCCTAACCCTAACCCTAACCCAGATGAAGTCTCTGACCAGTCTCTTAAAGCACTTCATCATTACTTAGGTCAAGGCTACAGGGCCATTGTCGTTAAGGCAGGCGGGCTGGGGGTTTTTCGGGACAGGAACAATAGTAAGGGGACAACAGACTGTTCCAGTGAGAGGTTGAATATCTCAGTGAACACCAGTGCTAGCTTGTCAGTGCAGGCATTCAGAACCCGACCTGTGATGCCATCTGGTCCTGCTGCCTTCCTGGTAATAGTTTCCCGATGAATCCCACAACCACTTACGTAAACATGTTGACGTCATCAGAGCTGCGCCTGAACATGTCCCAGTCTGCGTCATCTAAAGCATCCTGCACTGATTGGTCAGTCCAGCGCGCGACCTCCCTCTGAACCCGGAGCTTCCTTTTTCAGCC
The DNA here is from genome assembly GCF_946808225.1 of Silurus aristotelis. Taxonomy (NCBI): domain Eukaryota; kingdom Metazoa; phylum Chordata; class Actinopteri; order Siluriformes; family Siluridae; genus Silurus; species Silurus aristotelis. The sequence goes on from NC_139582.1 coordinate 12,124,636, forward strand.
TTTGTTTGTAAACAGGCATGAGGAAAATGGTGGCATGGTCCGATTTCCCAAACGGTGGAAGTGATTGTGCCTTGTAGCTGTTCTTGAATAGTGTGTAACAGTGGTCCAGTGTCCTTTCGCCCCTGGTGGGGCAGGTGATGTGATGATAAAAGTTTGTTAGTGCACGCTTGAGGTTGGCACTGTTGAAATCTCCTACCACAATGAGCGCAGCGTCCCGATGCTGTGTTTGGTGAAGTGTTGGCGTCTCGTGTAAATCCCATACTGTAGTGTCTGTGTCCGCTTGTGGTGGAATAGAAACGGCATTGACTATGACCGAGCTGAATTCTCAAGGTAGATAAAAGGGCCGACATTTGATGGTCAGTAGTTTTAGGTTTGGTGTGCAGGAGTGTGAAAGGTGAACGATACTCACGCTGTCGCACCAGTGGTTGTTCACCATGAGACACACTCCACCTCCACCTTGACTTCCCCGACTCCAGTGTTCTGTCCATGCAGTAAACCAAGAAAAACTCTGCCGGCTGGATGGCGTGGTCCGGTACCACTGGGTTCAGCCATGTCTCGGTGAAGCAGAGAAGGTTGCAGTCCCGAATGTCTCTCTGGAACTTGACCCTTGCCCTGAGGTCGTCGAGCTTGTTCTCCAGTGACTGGACGTTGACTAACAGGATTCTAGGGAGCGCGGTGTGCACGTGCCCTCAGCCTGTTCCTGACGCCGGCTCGTTTCCGAGCTGGTACGGGTCGCGTCCTTTGTTCTTCCTTAGGATCTCGCTCGGCCAGCATGGGTTTAAAAACGGCGAAAGGTGAGTGCATTGTACAACAATAGATATAAGAGTGTCTCTGTCAAATCTAATGATGTCCATCTTGTGTAGATGGAACGGTAACTAAGTAAATAAAAGTATAAAATAAACAAAAAAAGAGAAAACGTAGCCAGATCAGTCGTGACGGCAGCCGACCTCACCGACGCCATCTTGCCAAGAATGCTTGAATGCTTGATATCGTTGAACCTTCCCATTGGAGCGTCTTTCCATTCATCCTGAAATTTTATTGTCAGGTTCATTTCTAATGTCTTTTGCCCATTGTCACGGTACGGACCACGATTCGGATGCGGAAAATCAAACATTGTTTAATGAGTGAATATGCACACTAACACAGGTTATGGAGCGTTACGGACTGTCATGTGATTGTGGTCCGTAATGCGGGTATGATCCGTCACCGAGGGATGATCCACAAAATGGAGATGATCCATGAAGCAGAGGTAATCCACTGAGCAGAGGTAATCCACGGAACAGAGGTAATCCACAGAACAGAGTGGCCAGCATTTTGGTCTCCTTTTGTCACATTCTTGCTGCATCCCTGTTGTAGGTGAATGTGTAACAGAAAACAGTGACTACAGTAGGAGAACAAACATAGCTTAAAGAACAGTATAACAATAAGAGTAATCAACGACTTGGGTATTACAATATGACAAGAAATTCCTGACACTTTCCTGACAATGATGCTGTCAATACACTTGCACAATGAAATAAATGTCCTTGTCTATAGCTATTGTGTTATTTAGTTAGTAAACCAAACCTCTTCCAAACATGCACATCTCTGTGCACCTGAACCATGTAGTTCTTGCTTGCTCGGTTTGGGTGTTGAATAAAAAACATAAACTCTACTGTCATCTGCTGGTCAGAAACTACATTAGTCAAATCCATAGCTGTGTTGTGCATTTGTGGTATGTTTTTTTGCAGTATGTTTTAAAAGGAAATTGTTGTCATTACTATTATTATTATTATTATTATTATTATTATTATTATTATTATTATTATTATTATTATTATTATCAATTATTAGTATTATTATTTATTTTTTTGTTTGTTTGTTTATTTGCAGAAGAATTATAACAGTTGCAAATGGACTGCTTCAGAATTGCTGTGATTATTTTGCTTGTTGTTGTGGGTATTGTCTTGGGTTTTGTGGTGAATATTTAAGAAGATATTAGAGCAATAATTGGTTTTTGGTATTGTTGCAGGTATTAGTCTGTGTAGCAAACTGTATAACAAGCTTGTCAGATGTTTCTAATATATAACAATTTACAATATTATTTTCTGAATTGTTATCCAGCTAAAACTGGCAATTAACTTATGAGAAAAAAAACAATGTTACCTATAGTGTTAATATATGTAATATATGTGACAACTTTAAAACCCAGAACAGGTTTGTTTCCTCTCCTCAATGGAAACTGTGATACAGAGATTCACATGTTACATGTTCAATAGGACTAAGTTTAGGGTTGAGTTTAGATTTAGAGGAAAGTGTTAGGCTAAAGGTTAGGTAAACTAAATACATTTTTACCTTTAATGAATAAGTGTGTATGGCTGCTGTAAGAATATCCAGAGTTTTTTCATGATTTGTGAAAATGTGTATGAAAATATCTCAATATTTCTATTTCCATGTCTATATTTGATTTGTTCCTGTGTCTTAGTGTAGTGTTCTTAATGGTCACAAACTGTTCCCAGTTCCCCCCAGGAATTGTTAGCTAATTTACATCAAAAGCTACCCATCCAGGAGAGTTTACAAAGCTGTTTAATGCCACTGCTCAGATTTACAGCATCCATTAAGTAGTTAACTGTTGGGCATGAATTTCTCAATATATATAAATATACAACAAATATACAACAAATTCTGAAGTACTATATAATAATGTATCTGAAAATGTCTGCTGCATGTGAATAAACAAACAAACAAACATAAAATTGGTGTACTGCTTTTTCTTAGCATGTTTAATATTTTTTTCCTGCAGTTCCACCTTAGTAAATATAACTTTGGCTTGTAAAATAGTTTTAATATGTGTAGATTTACTGATTTCATACAAATGTCTTTCAAAACTTCATGTATGAATTGCTGTATTGTAAAGGTTTGGCTGTTGAATACTTAGTTTCCTGCTGTCAGGGAGCTCCCTGAGTCTTTTCCCATGCGGGAGATCTGCAGGGTGGAAGGCAACATCAATAGTCTAAAATACCAAGAAATCTTAGCTACCTCTTATATTCCCAACCATAAAAAAGGCCAAATTCTGCAGCAGGATGGTGCTCCATCGCATACTTCCATCTCCACATCAAAGTTCCTCAAGGCGAAGAAGATCAAGATGCTCCAGGATTGGCCAGCCCAGTCACCAGACATGAACATCATTGAGCATATGTGGGGTAGGATGAAAGAAGTAGCATGGAAGACGAAACCAAAGAATATTAATGAACTCTGGGAGGCATGCAAGACTGCTTTCTTTGCTATTCCTGATGACTTCATCAATAAATTGTATGAATCCTTGCCAAACCGCATGGATGCAGTCTTTCAAGCTCATGGAAGTCATACAAGATATTAAATTTGGATCTCACAGCACCACTACTTAATTTGCTGACATATTTTTATATTTGCAGTAAATTTGTTTAATTTCTGTATAGCCGACAAAACTTTTGTCTTGCCAAAATTTGACCTTTCTGTCTTGATTAAATGATAAATCTTTTTCCAGTGAAACTAATTTATTTCAGTGCATTAAACATCATTTGGGAGGGTTTTAGCTTTTCATATGAGCTATTTCTAACACCAATTAATACATTAAAAGTCAGGTTAATAGCAGGTGTTTCTACAAAATAAATAAGCGACAAGACTTTTGTCAGGGACTGTAGAACTAACTACACAAACATACATAAAAAGAAAAAAAAAGGGAAGGGAAAAAAAGGAGGAAGAGAAGAAAAAAAGATGAAAGAGAGAGAAAGGAAGAAAAAGAAAGGCAAGCTTAACTTCAAAATAACCACAACCTAAATGAGTATCATCAAGAAATTCAAATTCACCTTAATAAAGTGGCTCCAGCTTAATCACACAATTAAATGGTTGGTAAAATGGCTACCTGCATTGGCTTTGTTGCTGAACAAGAGTCCGGATGCGGTAGACAAAGGAGATTCTTGAAGAGTCCGTTAGGAGAGAGTTAGATGTTCTTCCAGGTTCTCCTGAAGATCAGAGTAGTAGAAGTTTTTGAAGGTAAAGCTGGCCGGAAGATCTGCCTCAAAGGGTTTGAGTCCCGTCTCGAAGAGCCACGATTGGTGGGGGTTCAGGACATTTAAACGTCCCTGAGCCACACCCATCTTTGGTGGAATGGCCAATGCCAGGCATGAACCTTCAGAGGGAGAAACTTCTTTTGTCCTTGTGTTTGTGAAGATTACCTGTTTTTGCTTGGTTTGGAGAACTTATGAAATTTTAACCAAAGTGTATTAAAAACAGTATAGTACACTTCATGATCATCTAACGTGCACCATTAGAGAGCAGATAATTTGATATTAAGCATAAAAAAAAAAAAGACACCATTAAAGCAGAGATACAATAACATACCAGGACATAAGCCTTTAAAGGGTAACTTATGTTAATACAATGTTATATCCTGGCATATAATTTGCACCGCTGTTTAAAAAATAAAGAACAGATAATTTTGAGATCATTTTGATATTATGCATTAAAAGAAAACAGCATTATAGCAGAGGTACATTAATATACCAAGACATAAGCTTTTAAAGGGTAACTTGTGTTAATACAGAGTTATATTCTGGCATATAAAATGTAACCTTGTTTGGACATACTGGAGTTTCAAGAGTGAATTGTTTTTGGGGTTGGAGTTCCCCTTTGAAGTCAGCCAGATGGGCCAAGGTGCTATCCTGCTTTGTGTCTTTTGTCAATGTGTCCGCAATTTTGGCATATCATGCGTATGGCGCTTTTTCCACGGCACCTGGAGGCTGAGGCCCCCGGTGTAACCTAGAGTTCCTGGGTGGGACCTGGCTGTCATGTTGGTGGTTCTGTCTGAGCCCCCCTTTAAATCTCTGACCGAGGCATCTTGAAGGCACCTTTCTATTAAGACCGTGTTCTTATTGGCCATTTGCTATCTCAAGAGAGTCGGAGATCTGCAGGCCCTCTCTGTGGTCTTCTCTTTTCTGGAGTTTACTCCAGATATGGCTAGTGCCTTTTTATACCCAAAAAGGTTTACATCCCCAAGGTGCCCTCGGTTGTCCCACTACCTGTGAAGTTACAGGCATTCTACCCTCTTCCGTTTCAGGCCTCAGACCAGTAGAAGCTGATGCGGCTGTGCCCGGTGCGAGCACTGGACATTTATGTTTACAGGACAGGTCCCTGGAGGAAGTCCAACCAACTGCTCGTCTGCTACAGCCCTCCGAGGAAAGGCTTCCTGCTAATCAGCAGACTTAAAGCAAATAGATCACTGATCATTCGAGGTCAGAGCTCGCTTGACTTGGAGTGTGTCAGCCTCTAAAGCTTGGTCCTCTGGAGTGCCCCTCCATGACATCTGCAATGCTGTGAGCTGGTCCACTCCGCTGACCTTCGTCCAGTTTTACAACCTGGACCACAGGGCCACACCTGGCCCCTTGGTCCTTCAACCTAGCTTTGCTTTGCTCAAGTGTTCATAAATTATTCTCTAAATGTTATCTTGACTGTAGTTTTATAGTTTATTATATTTTAATTTATTGTAAAACAGTTTCCACAAGTTATCATTCAAGTCAGACAACTTTCATTTTGATTACTACAGTATTAAATGTGTCGATATAATATGCTACAGGGATGCGTTTTGGGGATTTATCCTAGTGGGAATTATATTTTTTTTAGAGTAGTCTTGGAAAGGCATGCACAATCTGGTGCACGAGGATGGTCTGGTGCTAGCGGCAGACACTGTGTAACTTTTTAAGGTCCAATCTTTTGTCACGGATAGACCAAGCGTCAAAAACCAGGAGTAATGTACAGAATGTTCTTTATTAGCAAAAGGTACACTTAACTGAGTGCTTCCAGTGAAGTGGAGCCAGGAGCATGGAAACACACAGATCAATAGGTAGTCCGTAATGATCTATGGAGTAACCTGTAGATCGGACCATCAGTGAAGGGAAATGGGGACCTTAAAAGGTAAATGGAGGAATAAGTGATTAGTAGGAGGAGGACAGGTGTAGGTGATTTGTAGGAAGGAGAGGCTGAGTGAGAGTGTGAGCATTGGAGGGAGGCGTGACTGGTGGTTCCCTGACAGTATGTATGTATTTATTTATTTATTTATTTATTTATTTATTTATTTATTTATTTATTTATTTATTTATTATGTCATTTTATATTTTTTCCCAAGAGTGCTGTCTGAAAGCTGAGGGCGAAAGTAAAAGGAACAGAGACTCCTCCTCCCTCATTCCTCCTCTGTGTTTGCATCATTTCAGCTGATTCACTGCGCATCGAGAAACTGGGCTGGGTTTCACCATCAAAATGATTCCAGGTATTTGTTTTAATAAATTTAAAAGGATATTATGTGATATTGTGCTGATTTGTGTTTAAACATTTGCATTTGCTTAGCCAGATATACAGTGAGGAAAATAAGTATTTGAACACCCTGCTATTTTGCAAGTTCTCCCACTTAGAAATCATGGAGTGGTCTGAAATTGTCATCGTAGGTGCATGTCCACTGTGAGAGACATAATCTAAAAAAAAAAAAAATCCAGAAATCACAATGTATGATTTTTAAACTATTTATTTGTATAATACAGCTGCAAATAAGTATATGAACACCTGTCTATCAGCTAGAATTCTGACCCTCAAAGACCTGTTAGTCTCCCTTTAAAATGTCCACCTCCACTACATTTATTACCCTAAATTAGATGCACCTGTTTGAGGTTGTTAGCTGCATAAAGACACCTGTCCTCCCCATACAATCAGTAAAAATCCAACTACTAACATGGCCAAGACCAAAGAGCTGTCCAAAGACACTAGAGACAAAATTGTACACCTCCACAAGGCTGGAAAGGGCTACGAGGAAATTGCCAAGCAGCTTGGTGAAAAAAGGTCCACTGTTGGAGCAATCATTAGAAAATGGAAGAAGCTAAACATGACTGTCAATCTTCCTCGGACTGGGGCTCCATGCAAGATCTCACCTCGTGGGGTCTCAATGATCCTAAGGACGGTCAGAA
>NC_139582.1:12136606-12231606 GCF_946808225.1 Silurus aristotelis
GTCACATGTCACTTGTTTAACGCTGACAGGATGTTTAAAATAACATAGACTTAGGGTTAGGGTTTAAGTTAAGGTTTGAGGTTAGGGTTAGAGGGATATGTTAAGGCTAAAGGTTAGGGTTAGAAAACCAAAGAAAAATGTTATTTATCTGAATAGAGCTGTTGGGCTGTTGTAACGATATTCTGATTTTTTTTCTGGATTTGTGAAAAGAAAGGCAATGACGATACGTCAATTTTTCCATTTCCATATTTTTATTTCCTGTGTCTTTGTATAGTGTTCTTATTAGTCACAAACTAAAAACATTTCCCCCTATCTTACAAAAGCTACCCATCCAGGAGAGTTTATAAAGCTGATTAATGCCACTTTCAGACTCACAGTATCCATTAAGTAGTTCACCGTTGAGCATGATATAATGCAATTTCTAAATGTACATAAATATACAACAAATTCTGAAGTTCTGTGTAATAATGTGTGTGAAAATGTCTGCTGCATGTAAATAAATAAACAAGCAAACAAACAACCACTTTCAGTAATTGATTTTAATTTGCACAAGTAAAAGGTAAAACTACTTAGTAAAATTAACTGCTTTTTTCTAGCATGTTTAATATTTTTTTTCAGAGCCAATCTACGTACCTTAGTAAATATATATTTGGCTTGGTATATTACGATTTGTGTACATTTCTTGATTAATACAAATGTTTGTCAAACTTTCATGTGAATTGCTGCATTAAAAATGTATTTAATTTAAAATATTTTTGCATGTTAATGTTTGCATTCTTTTAAATGCATTTGCAAATGCAAAAAATAAACTAGGCAAGACTATAGAAAAAAAAAATGTCAAAGATACCAGAGTTATGTGATATCAAGAAACCAGACTGGATTCCTGCGCCAGTGGGGTTTTTTCATGAATGTTGCAGTTCCCATTTTGACCACTATGCTGTTAATAGACAGTGAGTTCATTGCACCAAAACTGAGCAGCATTTAGAAAAGGAAGTAATATTCAATATTCAATATTCCAATGGACAAGACCTCACTAAAAAGGTGTTTTTGTTCTGTAACATTCTGGAGTGTTTTATTTCTGGTTATCACTTAAATAATAGCAGCTGTTAGAAATTGTTTGCTCAAGAAATTTCAAGAAATTAAAATAATATCATGCTTTTAAAGCTTGAGACTCCGATGACTAGCACTGAGATCTCAGTGATGTCCTTTTGTCACATTGCTACATCCCTGTTGCAGGTGAAGGATTATGTCATGCAGTGATTTCACAGACAGGTGCAAATGCAGGACAATGCAGCTTTAATAAGAAATGCAGACATATCGAAATAAAAAAGTCAAATTACAGTTTAATTACCGGACAAGGGGAATATTTCTGACACCTTTTCAACAAGGACTTCAGGTCTCTCAATAAATGTGAACTTGGAAATAAATGACCCTAATTGCTGTCAAGTGCTGAACAGAAACTACAAAGCCCCTACTGCCATCTTCTTGTCAGAAGTTGCACTGATTTAAAATTCCCTATTTTTGCATAATAATAAAAAACAAAAATGCTTGCTATGTTGCTGAAAAAACCCAAACCATGTAGAGCTGTTTTTTTTTTGCTAATTAGCATATGTGCTATTTAGTTATCAAAACAAACTTTTTTCAGACTAGGACTCCAAGTCTTCATTTGCTCTTACAGCTCTCTGTACACCTGAACCATGTAGTAAGTGTTCTTGCTTGCTTTGTTTGGTTGAACAGAAAACAGAAATCACAAAACCCCGACTCTCATCTTCATCTCAACTACACTGGTTTAAAATAACAGCTGTATTTTGCATTTGCAGTATGTTTTTATAACAAAGGATTTTTCTCTAAAGAAAATTATTGATGTAAGTCACAATGTGTCTTTTTTTTTTTTTTTTTAACAGAACAAATCCAACAGATACAAACCGACTGCTGTGGAAATTGCTGTGATTATTCTGCTTATTGTTGTGGATATTGTTGTGGGTATTGCTGTGGGTTTTTCTGCAGAAATTGGACTAGGTATTGGAGCGTCTTTTGTTTCTGGTGTGGTTGGAAGTATAGTTTCAGGTATTTTTCTGTGTAGCGGTTTGCGTTATAAGCTTGTGCCACATGTATTCTTCTTCTTTTTCTTTCGGCTGCTCCCATTAGGGGTCGCCACAGCGGATCATCCGTCTCCATACCACCCTGTCCTCTATATCTGCCTCTTTTACACCAACTACCTGCATGTCTTCCCTCACCACATCCATGAACCTCCTCCTTGGCCTTCCTCTTTTCCTCCTACCTGGTGGCTCCATCTTCAGCATTTTTCTACCAATATAATTCATGTCCCTTCTCTGCACATGTCCAAACCATCTCAATCTCGCCTCCCTCACCTTGTCACCACAACATCCTACATGTGCTGTCCCTCTAATAAACTCATTTCTAATCTTGTCCATCCTCGTCACTCCCAACGAAAACCTCAACATCTTCAGCTCTGCTACCTCCAGCTCCACCTCCTGTCTTTTACTCAATGCCACTGTCTCTAATCCATACAACATCGCAGGTCTCACCACAGTCCTATAAACTTTCCCTTTCATTCTTGCAGATACTCTTCTATCACAAATCACTCCTGTCACTCTTCTCCACCCACTCCACCCTGCCTGCACTCTTTTCTTTACTTCCCTAACACACTCTCCATTACTTTGCACTGTTGACCCCAGGTACCTGAACTCCTCCACCTTCTTCACCTCTTCACCCTGCAACCGCATCACTCCACTGCCCTCCCTCTCATTCACACACATGTACTCTGTCTTACTCCTACTGACTTTCATTCCCCTTCTCTCCAGCGCATATCTCCACCTCTCCAGGCTCTTCTCAACCTGCTCTCTACTCTCACCACAAATCACAATATCATCTGCAAACATCATAGTCCAGGGAGACTCCTGTCTGACCTCGTCCGTCAACCTGTCCATCACCACTGCAAACAGGAAAGGGCTCAGGGCCGATCCTTGATGTAGTCCAACCTTCACCCTGAACCAGTCTGTCGTACCTACTGCACACTTTACTGCCGTCACACTGTCCTCATACATGTCCTGCACCACCCTCAAATACTTCTCTGACACACCTGACTTCCTCATACAATACCACAACTCCTCTCTCGGCACCCTGTCGTACGCTTTCTCTAAATCCACAAATACACAATGCAGCTCCTTCTGTCCTTCTCTATACTTCTCCATCAACATCCTCAAAGCAAATAAGGCATCTGTGGTGCTCTTCCTCGGCATGAAACCATACTGTTGCTCACAGATGGTCACCTCTTCTCTCAGCCTGGCTTCCACTACTCTTTCCCATAACTTCATGGTGTGACTGATCAACTTAATTCCCCTGTAGTTACTGCAGGTCTGCACATCTCCCTTATGCTTAAAGATCGGTACCAGCACACTCCTTCTCCATTCCTCAGGCATCCTCTCCCCTTCCAGAATCCTGTTAAACAATCTGGTTAAAAACTCCACTGCCATCTCTCCTAAACATCTCCACGCTTCTACCGGTATGTCATCTGGTCCAACCGACTTTCCATTCTTCATCCTCTTAATCGCTGCTCTCACTTCCTCCTTACTAATCCTATCTACATCCTGCTTCACCAACTCCACATCCTCCAACCTTCTCTCTCTCTGATTTTCCTCATTCATCAGCTGCTCAAAATACTCCCTCCATCTTCTCAACACACTCTCCTCACTAGTCAACACATTTCCCTCTCCATCCTTTATTGCTCTAACTTGCAGTACATCCTTCCCAGCTCGGTCCCTCTGCTTGGCCAATCGGTATAAATCCTTTTCTCCTTCCTTAGTGTCCAACCTCTTATACAGTTCCTCATATGCCTTTTCCTTGGCTTTCGCCACATCCCTTTTAACCTGCTGCCGCATCTCCTTGTACTCCTGCCTACTTTTCTCATCACTCTGTCGATCCCACTTCTGTTTTGCCAATCTCTTTCCCCTAATGCTCTCCTGCACTTCCTCATTCCACCACCACGTCTCCTTGTCTTGCTTTCTATTTCCAGATGTCACACCAAGTACTTTTCTAGCTGCCTCCCTCATCACTCCTGCGGTAGTTGCCCAATCATCCGGCACCTCTTCACCACCACCAAGCCCCTGTCTGACCTCTTCCCTGAACCTCACACTACACTCTTCCTCCTTCAGTTTCCACCATCTTATTCTTCTTTCAAACCTTACTTTCCTCCTCTTCTTCTTCGCCTCCAAAACCATCCTACAGACCACCATTCGATGCTGTCTAGCTACACTGTCCCCCGCCAACACCTTACAGTCTCCAATCTCCTTCAGGTTGCATCTCCTACACAGAAGATAATCCACCTGTGTGCACCTTCCTCCACTCTTATATGTCACCCTATGATCCTCCTTCTTCTTAAAATACGTGTTCACCACTGCCATTTCCATCCTTTTAGCAAAATCTACCACCATCTGCCCTTCCACATTCCTCTCCTTAAAACCATACCTACCCATCACCTCCTCATCACCTCTGTTCCCTTCACCTACATGCCCATTAAAGTCTGCCCCAATCACCAATCGTTCTTTCCTAGGTACACCATCTACCACTTCATCTAATTCACTCCAGAATCTTTCCTTCTCCTCCATCTCACAGCCAACTTGTGGAGCATAGGCACTGATGACATTTATCATCATCCCTTCAACTTCCACCTTCACGATCATCACCCTATCAGAAACTCTCTTCACCTCCACTACACTCTTACTGTACTCTTCCTTCAGAATCACCCCTACACCATTTCTCTTCCCATCCACACCATGATAAAACAGTTTAAACCCACCTCCAATGTTCCTGGCCTTACTCCCTTTCCACTTGGTCTCCTGAACACACAACACATCTACCTTTCTCCTCTCCATCATATCAGCTATCTCTCTCCCTTTACCCGTCATAGTACCAACATTTAAAGTACCAACCCGAACCTCTACTCTCCTACACTGCTCCTTTTCCTGCCGTCTCTGTAGACGCCTTCCTCCTCTCCTTCTCCTCCTTCGGCCAACAGTAGCCCAATTTCCACCGGTACCCTGTCGGCTAACGATACCTGTGGCGGTCGTTGTTAACCCGGGCCTCGACCGATCCGGTATGAAATTCTCATTTGTGATCCGCATATTTGATTTGGCACATGTTTTACGCTGGATGCCCTTCCTAACGCAACCCTCCCCATTTACCCGGGCTTGGGACCGGCACTAAGAGTACACTGGCTTGTGCCCCCCTAATGGCTGGGTTTGTGCCACATGTATCTAATACATAATCATTTAAATATTATTTATTTATTAAAATTGTTCTCCATCTACATTATCTACAATGTAAGATATTGCTATTATGTGATTTTGTGACAGTTAAAACCTGAACAGATTTGTTTTTTCTCATAAATAAAACAACTGGATGCAGGGAGTCAGCATGTTTGAATGAACATAGCTTTACGGTTGAAAAACAAAACAGAAATGTATCTGAATAAACCTGCTTTAACCATATACAGATTTTTTTTTCAAGATTTGCGATTAATGCCACTGTTCAGACTCACAGCATCCATTAAGTAGTTCACTGTTGGGCATGATGTCATAGATTTTCTCAATGTATAAAAAGATACTGAAATAACAACAATACTGAAATACTGTGCAATAATATGTGTAAAAATGTCTGTTGCATGTGAATAAATAGATGAATAAATTCCTAAATAAATAAATAAATAAAACAGTTTCAGTAATTGATGCACAAGTAAATTTTTTTATGATATTCTAATTTATTGAGATGCACCTGTATTTTTTTTACCAGTACACTGCTGTTACCTCATACAAAATCTGCCTATACAAGCTTTGTATATTGCATTGACAATAAAAACACTTGATGAGAGTAAAGAGAAACAATATTTCGATTCCTCTGTATGTCTGCGTATATGGTGGCATTGGTAGATAAAAACCTTGAACCTTTTATTTCAAAGGCAGGCAGAAAAAGAAGAGGGGTTAGCCAAAATCACAGTCAATCAGCAAACAATGTGAACTTGGCCAAACGGCCAAATTATTTACCCCGTAAATAATATCAGCAATAAGAATTTGTTCTCTTACCTTCAAGAAAGTAAAAAAAAAGAAAAAAAAAAAAGCTTTTAAAGCTTGAGACTCCGAGGGCCAGCATTGTGGTCTGTGATGTTCTGCTGCATCCCTGGATTATGTCATGCAGTGATTTCACAGACTGCTGCAAATGCAGGACAATGCAGCTTTATTAAGAAATGCAGACATATCCAATCTAAAAGTCAAGAATGTGGTCAATACATTGTCAAAAATAATAACAGGTCAGCAACAGTGTAACATTAAGAGTCATTAATGATTTGCTAATTACATCATGAGGCATGGGTCTAAATCCCGGGTGGGGGGGGACATTAATTGCGGCTCAATTAATGTTCAACTCCATTAACTAGGGTATTTTATTCACTTTAAATAAAGCGATTCTCTTTAATGTAGTTGATGCAGACTCATTCATAAATTTGTTGCGGCAAAAATGCTGATTAGCGAAGTCATTTTCTATGAATCTGCTATTAGCGATTAATATATTATTTATCTAGTGAACGTTAGCTTGTTTACAATAGCTTGTAGCATAGTACACTGCAGCTAACACGCCAAAGTCATTTTCCATGCAGTGTTTTATTTGGGACTATTTGGCATAATGTTAACTTAACATTAACGGCCACAATTAGCATATTGTTTATCTGTGCATTTACGTCCAAACTGACCCCCCTGTATTTTTATAATCAATTTCTATTCTGTTCTTAAGTGTCTTAATTAATTTTAAATAACATATTAAACCTTTTTTTAATTCCTTGTTTTGCTTTGTCATTGAACCTGAGAAAAACTTTGAAAATAACCATAATAACGCAGTCTCCATGCTACAATAATAATGATAAAAGCAAAGTTTTTTACTGTGGGGACACTGTCTTTATAAGTACAATTTGACTGTATTATTTGTGTCCCCTTCAAAAATTGCTTATGAGAAATGTTCTATTTATTGTCCCCCCTACTGTTAAATTAAATTTACGCCCATGTCATGAGGGAATATTCCTGACACTTTCCCAATAAGGACTCCAGGTCTCTCAATTAGGACACTAGCACAATTCAATCAAAAATGGCATTGCTGCAGTGTGCTGAACAGAATCTACAAAACCTATACTGCCATCCTCTGGTCAAAAACTACAATGGTTTAAATTCACTATTTTTCATAATATAAAACAAAAAGCTTGCCATGTTACTAGGAGACCCCAAACCATGCACAGCTATGTTGTTTTGCTAATTAGCAAGAGTGCTATTCAGTTATCAAACCAAACCTTTTCCAAAAAAGGACCTTCAGTCTACATTTGTTATCTCACAGCTCTCTGTACACTTGAACCATGTAGTAAAAGTTTTTACTTGTACTGTTTGGGTGTTTAACAAAAAACACAAAACCTCTAATCTCATCTTCTGTTAAGAAACTACATTGGTTTAAAATAACAGCTGTGTATTGCATTTGCAGTATGTTTTTATAACAAACACACACCCCCCCCCCAAAAAAAAAAAAAAAAAAAAAACCATAAAGAATAATTTAGGTTAGTTAACTCGTTAACCCGTAGGAAATGGTGTAGGAATTGTTATTTTGGCATTGGTGTAGGTGTTGGTGTGGATTTTGGATTTTGGAAACGTTTTTTTGTATTGAAAAAGATATTGGAGCGTTTATTGTTTATGGTATAGTTAAAGGTATTTTTTATGTGTAGTGCAAAATTGTTCTCCAAATAAAGCCTGCAGTTAATTATAAGAGTCTAATGTATCTAAAATATAATATAGTGTTCTGATATGATTATATTTGTAACAACTTTTTAAACAGAACATGCTTGTTTCCTCTCTTATGTTTGAATTAGCATAGGCTTAGGTTTGGGGCTAAGTTTAGGGTTAGGGGATAAGGTTAAGCTTAAGGTTAGGGTCAGAAAGCAAAAGACAAATTTTACTTTATCTGAAAAGAGTTGTAGAGCTGCTGTAACCATGTCTAGATTTTTTATTTTTTTGATGATTTGTGAAAACTTGACAATACATCAATATTTCCATTTACATTCTCAAATTTGATTTGTTCCATTATCTTAGTGTAGTGTTCTTAATGTCACAAAGCGTTCAGGAATTGTTAGCTAATTCCCCCCCACCTTGCAAAAGCTGCCCATCCAGGAGAGATTATAACTCACTAATTGAAAAAACACAATCTTGGCTTTGTTTTTAAGGCTTCAAACTGTTAGGACCAACATTGTGGTCTCAGTGACATCCCTCTCAGTCACATTCCTTCTGCATCCCTGTTCCAGATGAAGTATTTTTGTCATGCAAAGATTTCACAGACAGATGCAACTGTAGGACAAGAGCAGAAGTGGCAAAAGTACACAGATCCTTTACTTAAGTAGAAGTACAGATACTTTTTTATACTTTTTTACTTAAGTGAAAGTAAAGAAGTTTTGGCTCTGACATGTACTTAAGTAAAAAGTAGTTATTACTGCTACCTGTTTTAGCTGTTAACTGGACCTTACATGATAGATAGATAGATAGATAGATAGATAGATAGATAGATAGATAGATAGATAGATAGATAGATAGATAGATAGATAGATAGATGGATAGATGGATAGATGGATGGATGGATGGATGGATGGATGTGATAGCCTAGT
This sequence comes from Silurus aristotelis, assembly GCF_946808225.1. Taxonomy (NCBI): domain Eukaryota; kingdom Metazoa; phylum Chordata; class Actinopteri; order Siluriformes; family Siluridae; genus Silurus; species Silurus aristotelis. The sequence continues at coordinate 12,145,311 of NC_139582.1, forward strand.
GGGTTAATGTCGGGGTCCCCACGAGGATGAGTTTGAGAGTTTGATTCCTGGTCGAGCTGGTTGCTGTGTTGGTAAATAAAACTTCTGGACCTTGTCCACTCTGAAAACATTTCAATTCTGTCCTTTCTGTGTTGGATTAATTTCTTGATTTCCTGGTCTTTAATGAAAGATAACTCCATAAAAAAAAGCACTTCTGTGGTAGCTCAGTGGGTTAAGGCTTGTGCCTGAACATGGTCCTTAATATAGTCCACGCTGGTGATAAGGTTTCAAAGCCAGTCCTACATGCCTTCTTTCTTACTGCGCTGGCATGAAACAAAGTATGAACCCTCCAAAAAGCACATATGCTTTTCAGCAGCGGTCGCTCAGTGGTTTAAAGCTTGTGCCTCATCTAAACATGCTACCCAGTCTGATCTCTTCCATGGTTCAGTGGGTTAAGGCTGGTGCCTCGCTGATGGTAAGGATCAGGGTTTAAATCCTGCTTTCTGCCTGTTAGTTGCGATGTAGGTTATGTTCCTGCTTCCTAAATCTTTCTTTAGCTTTATATTCTTGTCTTGATGGTTTAAAGGTAGATAGACCTGCTCTAAACAACCTTCCTGGCCTGACTTCCCTGATGGTTCAGTGGGTTAAATCAGGTTTCTTGTTTTTGGTGGGGTTCAGGGTTCGAATCCTGCTTTCTGTCTGCCAGTCACGATCAGGATTCACTTCCTACATCTTTCTTTAGCGATATATTTTTGTTTTTAATGGGTTGAAAAGAAAGATAGACCTGCTCTAAATAAGCTTCCTAACCTGTCCTCACCAATGGTTCAATAGGTTAAGGTTGGTATCTCGCTGGTAGTGGGAATCATGGTTCGAATCCTGCTTTTTTCCTGCTATTTACAATGTGGGTTTTTTGGTTCTTTTTAAAAACTTTTTAAATAATTTAAAGGAAAGCTCAGGGGTAGGAATCGAACCAGATAGAAGCGACCACTTCACTGACCATTACACCAACACAAGAGAGGCAAACAAGCCTTTGCTTATTGGACTCTTGGCTTTTCTATAGTAAGGAGACCAGTGTTTTCTCTTAGATCATGATGGTAGAGGGTCAAAACTTCTCCTTCCTGTACATTCTCTAAGTAACTCGAAGTTTATGAGAAGTGACTCAGGTACAAGAACCACATCTCCAACACCTGCACCACTGATATACCATGATTTGTCAGCAACAAATTTTAATGATCTTTTATTGTTCTGTTTTTAAAAACTTCTTATAATGTTCAATATGAAACTAGAGGTAAGAATCAAAACAGGGAAGTCTTTCATCATAGATCACTAATGGCATTACTTCAAAACTCAAAACTTTATTAGACATGTAAATAAGCAGGAAAGACAGAGACAAAGACAAAGAGACACAGACACAGCTTTAGAAAGAGTGAGAAACAAATAGAGAGACAGCAAGAGAGAGACATATACAGTGAGACAGAGACATTTACTAAAAGAGACACAGAGACAATTAGATAGAGAAACTAGAGAGACAAAGATAGCGAGATATAGCCACTTCCTGTTGGAAGTGTTTATCCCGAGCGACTCTCAATGATCTCATATACTAAATGAGCAGTAGTGAGTTAAGTGCTTGCTCAGGTGCCCAAAACTGGCAGCTTGGAGTTGTTAAACATGTATCATATGTACAGCATGTGATATATATGTAAGCATATGTACAGTGATTAAATATAAAGGCTATATCAGTGCAGAGACGTGTGGACATCATTTAGAGCCTTTGCTATGTTTCTACACGGACAGTTAATGAGGTGATACCGGAGAAAATGCACCTCTACAAGTCAAATCAAGAAACTTTTATATATATATAAAATTATAGACATTTTACAGATTTGAATGATGTATTGTTTTTATCTGTACGATCAATAAAGACAGTAATTTAAGTTTGTGTCGCCATTATGAGGGAAAAACCCACAAAACGCCACCCAGAGGGTTAATTATGTAAAACATGGCGGATTTGGTGTTTGATTTAAGACTCAGAAATAAAACAAAAGTTTACTGATTAAAAATATTTTTATCTGGAGTTAATTTATTTACTTCCCGTGGGCTCACCACCTGCAGGAGGGACCGTAAGGGACGGTGCTGTGAGGATTGGGCAGCAGTCGAAGGCGGGGGCCTGCTTAGACTGCTGCCCCCGCGACCCGGATTACGGATAAGCGGGAGAAAATGAATGAATGATGAATGAATAATTTATTTATTTTATATCTAAATAAAAGAATGGAAAAAATTTCGTGCCGTTTAAAATAATTTAATTGAACTGAAAAATAAATAGTGGAGTAAAGTACTGATACCGAAAAAATCTACTTAAGTACAGTAACAAAGTATTTGTACTCCGTTACTTCCCACCTCTGGACAAGAGAGGACAAGCACACAGTTTTCAAAACACCAGGTAATAAATGTCCTTGCTTGCTGCTATGTTGAACAGAAAAAACATAACCTCTACTGCAATCTTCTGGTCAGACACGTGGTGTAGCAATTGATGTAGGTCTTGGTGGATGTACTCCTGTAGGTATTTTAATGTGAGGCAGTGTGTGTGATGTTTCATCACAGAGCGATGTACTATCTATCCATCTGACTATAACAAATGATTTACTACATAATGCATTCAATGCCAAGTGCTTTGGAAAAACATTTATGAATGTCCTTTAGCTAAATAATGCATGTGCTTACACCGTGTATGTATGTGTAAGAGGGAAAGAAATAATGTCTTTACACAGAATATAATATGCTGTTATTACATGACAGGCTATATTGTAGTAATATGAATGCTTAATAAATCTCTGTCTCTTTAGCCTTCATCTATCAGTTGTTGCAAAATAAAAACAAAACAGCCTTTTTTCCTCTCCTAACCTCACTTTATATCTTTTAACAGAATGAGTGTCACTTTGGATTAGAATGTCCTTGTGATTTTTTTTTTAACTCACGAATGTCAGTGGGTTTGTGTGTGTGTGTGTCTGTGTGTGTGTGTGTGTGTGTGTGTGTGTGTGTGTGTGTGTGTGTGTGGTTGGGGGGGTGGGGGTCCTCAATATAGACGTAAAATGAAATCTGACATGACAGGTTGAAAAGAAGGGCATGAGGAGGGAGGAGGGAGGGAGAGAGAGAGAGAGAGAGAGAGAGAGAGAGAGAGAGAGAGAGAGAGAGAGAGAGAGAGAGAGAGAGAGAGCAAGTAAACTTTAATGTAGAGAGTCACTTGTTTAATGCTGACAGGATGTTTAAATTAACATTGGATTAGAGTTACGTCTTAGGTTAGGCTTCAGGTTAGAAAACAATAGAGAAATGTAATTTAATCTGAATAGAGCTCTAGGGTTGCAGTAACGATTTCCAGATTTTTTTTTGACAATGTTCAGAATGCTCAGAATTTCTTCTGAGAACTGTATAACTCAAAACAACAACTAAGCATTTCCATTTTCATTTCGATATTTCATTTTCTTCTGCATCACACTGTAGTGGTTTAAAAAATTTTGTTTACATTTTTCCCCAGTTTTCTCCCAGTTTAATCGTTAGTTTATTTCCCCCATCACACAAAAAAGATCCCAATCCAGAAGAGATTACAAAGCTGATAAATCGCACTGCTCAGATTTACAGCATCCATTAAGCAGTTAGGAATGAATATTTTGGTGTACACCACGTTCCTAATTATTATGCATATGCCATATTGTTTTTCAAATAGTCAGCATGTTTAAAGATTTTATTTCATCTCCAACAATTATATTACAGTGTGGATGTTATTACATGTAAAAAAAAAAAAAAACCTGACTGACAAAATATGATTTTCCAAAAAAAATATGCTGAATGCACTTTTAAACCATTGAAAAGTTTATAGTGAACTCGAAACTCGAAATCGTTCATATACGGTGCATGGACAGAACATTTTTCATACAAATAACAATTTAAAACAAAATTATATACATTTCAAGTTACATGTTAATTCTGTATATGCACTCTTCTTTTAGATGACTTTAACAACTCTCTTGTTCATTGAACTTGTAAGTCCATCTATAGTTTCTGCCTGTATTTCATTTGAGGTTGCCAGAATTGCCTCCCCGAGCAGTTGTTTGGAGCAATACTGCCACCCACCCTCACAGATCTTCCTTTTGAGGAAACTCCACAGGTTCTCAATAGGATTGAGGTTGGGGGATGATGGTGGCCAGACTATGATTTTATTCTCTTTTTTATGCCTAAAGCAACCAAATATTCAATGGTGGGGGTTTTTTTGCATCGTGTGATGCTGCGTTGTCCTGATAAAAATCTTTATATTTCTGGAGGCACAATTTTTCTATTTTATACCATGGCAGAAAATGATCTGTTAGGAACTCCACATATCTCACAGAGGTCATTTTGATACCATCAGGGATCCTAAATGGACCTACCATCCCACTTCTTAATATTCCAGCCCAAATCATCACTCCATCACCTCCTTGCTGACGTCGCAGGCTTGTTGGAACATTCACCAGCCATCTAGAACGCCAACCATCTGGACCATCCAGTGTAGCATGTTGTTTATCAGTAAACAAAACTGTCTTCAAAAAATTAGTCTTCATATATTTCTGTGCAAACTGCAAACATTTCTCTTCATGAGATTCGGTCAGGGTTGGCCAAAATACAGCTTTATGCACAACTGCCAGCCTATAAAGGATCCTGCATCAAGAGTTTTTTTGGGGTTCCAGAAACAGAAGCAGCTTTAAATATCTGTTTGCTGCTCAATAGTGCCTTTTTTTTATAGCCGCCTTTTTAATACTATTAATTTTTCAATCTTTCTTAGTAAGCCTTTATTTGATTGCATTCTTCTGTGTTGTGAATCACTCGCAAATCTTTTGAAAGTAGTCCTCCCTCTTTGGTGTTTTGTATTGTTTTAAAGATTTATAATCACACTCTTGATGTCACCGAAATGAGGATGGGTTTCCCTTTTGAGTCTGGTTACTCTCAAGGTTTCTTCCTCATAACATCTAAGGGATTTTTTCCATGCCACTCGTTCACCTTAACTGTTAAATTCTGTAAAGCTGCTTTGAGACAGTGAAAAGTGCTATAGAAATAAACTTGACTTGACTTTCTTTCTCCCCATATTGCATCAGAACTGTGACTTGCTTAATAATGTGGAACAACCTCTTTAAGTAGGTTTCCTACTTTAACTAAGATCACCTGGCAAACTAACTAACAAACCTGTCCGAGCTTTATACCTGTTACTTCAAAATATACAAGGAAAAAAAAAATGATTTCTTTGAAAACCTGAAACTTAAATGTTAATTTTACTGTAATCCCACTAAAATGTTAAGTGAAGTGCTGTGCATTTTACATGTGTAAAATGGCAGCTGCATTTAAATAATAAAAAAATTAAAACAGTTCCAGTAATGTGATGCCATTTTTATTAAAACATATAACTGGACATTTCTCACATCGATATATTTTACAATTATTAATGCCATGACTAAAATGGAAGCGCAGTATAGATTTAATATACAACGTTCATGGGTTAGAAAATATATTCCACTTAATCGTCTTTCATACACCAACAAAAGGTATTATTTCTGTACAAATGGCGTTGTTTTCATTTACAATTTCCATGCTCTATCTGTGTGATACCTGGATACTGAATACTGGACAGTCAAACAGTGTGTGTCTACAGTAAAACAACATAATATGTTTGTGTGTGTGTGTTCGTGTGTTTATATGTTTGTACAATATTCTAATGAGATGTTTACACAAAGGTTTTCAAGTAATTATACTGCCATCGACAAAAAACATAAGTAGGCTATAAATTGACCTGTAGGAAGCATTCTACTATTATTCTCTTCCAAATATGTAGTGTGTGTGTGTGTGTGTGTGTGTGTGTGTGTGTGTGTGTGTGTGTGTGTGTGTGTGTGTGTGTGTGTGTGTGTGTGTGTGTGTGTGTGTGTGTGTGTGTGTGTGTGTGTTTGAGAGAAGGTTGAAAGGAGTGTCCATAAAAGCAATGTAACTATCTAATACTCTTTAGCCTCAAGTTAATGATGTGAATAATCCATACATTAATGCTAAGCAACAGCATGAAATCTAAATATTGTCTTATAATAAGGTACATTGTTAAAATGGCTTCCAAACCTCACTCATAGATATTGAAATTATGGCCCTAGATAGGGGGCAAAGTTCACACTAGAATGTGCACACTACATTTCTTTTTGTGTCCACCTGCTTTTATTGTATATAGAATAAGAGGGTCTTTTTTGCAAAAAGAATTATAATAAATTTAAATAAAGTCTTATTCCCTGGATTCATTAAGGTTCTGTTTTGCTCTGAACAAATGGTGACTTGTTTACATTATTACACATCATAGAACTTTGTCAAATCTAGCTATTTCTGTTAAAAACTGACATAAAATCTTTAACAGCCTTTCAAGATAATGAATTCTGAATTTTCTTAGGAATGGTCCGGAAATCTGTTTACCATATGTCCATAGAAAACCATCCATTTAACCTGCTGAGGGACAATATGGAAGCCAAAAAGTTTCTCTTAAGTTTAAAATTGTCTTCATCTACTTAGTTTGCTGTCAGTGTTTTTCCACCAGACATTCTGGTATGGTGAAAAATCCATAACACAAGATTTTTTTGGGCTAAATTTGATTCATCTTTTGAAAAGCAAACAGTGACATAAACATGAATAATATACAGACAGCAAATTGATCAAATGCAATAATTTGCCATTTAACTTCCATTCAAGTCAGAAGACTGTCATTTACTAATAACAAAGAATTAAGTTTGTCAGTGTGCCATCATACTTTCTACGGTAATAAATAGATTTTTTTCAATGTTTGCAAAACAAAGGACAGATATCCTGATTCCAAAAAGACGAAGAGATTAACAATGTAGGGGGAAAGTGGACTGAAGTACTTCTGAAGTAGTCTCCTTGATCTAGATTTTAGGCAAGCATTAAAAGTTTGTTGAAGCAATATAATTAGCAATAAATACTTTTATATGTTAATGTATTACAATTTTCTGCATTTTATCACAATATTTTGATTCGGGGAATTTTTTGCCTTTAATTCACTACATTTTTAATTGTTATATCTGACTTTTTACTCCATTACAGATGTGCATAAATTGTCTTAAATGATAACCTGTAATGATAGCATGAGCGAAACCCCATTGTTCTAGCAAGAGTTTGCATTGAAAATATAATAAATATAAATATACAATGTGCAGCAGAATGGAGCAGTGAATTGCAGAGAATATTCAATACAGTTCTCAGAGATAAGAACATTTACAATTGATATTCAAGTTTACTTGTTATATTTAAGCTGGATGTTTGGGCAGGCATATCATTTAGCCAATTAGCAAGATAAGCCTGTTAGATTCTTGCTAAGAACAAACAGTTCACTAAAATCATTATCAGCTGAATCAGGTGAATGAGAGAAAATGTGTGCTGCAAAAAATATGTCTGATTAGCTTCTCTGACGCATATGTGCTGTAACCACAACCATCCAGTTGACAAGTGTTACACAACAAAGGCATTTACTAAGTTTGCTTATTCTAGCACTCTACATCAAAAATTTGGCTCTGCTCTATATCACTATAGATTCCTGTTTTTTTCTGGAGATGTGTCTCACCAAGACATGTATCAAAACATTTTTTTGTAATCATATGAAGAATAATAATATGTGTTTTAGGATTTAATCAGAATTATATAAAACACTAATCTTTAGAAGTGTCCTGAAAATTCAGGAATGTCCTATATCATTAACTGTTTCATGTCTTTTACAATGAAAAGACTTTGAAGACCTTTAATTTTTGCACAATGCCATACATTTCAAAGGACTTTTGATGGGTATTAACCAAAGTGTGCGTTATTCTGGATTCTGAAAGTAATCACACTGTACCCAAGTGTGTGGTGGAAAAACACTATTATATGTACAGTATGCCTGTGGTTCCACTCTGTCCGTTTGTTAAAACACATGGCAGGAATGCAGGGTTTATTGTGGTGAAACAGGAAATGAAAGATACATCTAGAAGAGTTTGAGTCATTAAGGTCATTTTGAATGTCTAGAAGAAGTAAGTCAAGACGACTGGATTGGTTTTCTTGAGGATGCCTTGACTTGTTACTAGACATAAAAGAAATAAAGGGCAATAACAGAGTCTCTGATGATCGGCCTATTCTTTTTTTTCCCTTTATTTCTTACCTTTCATCTCCTTCCTCACATTAGTCTTTCAAAAGTCCATGGAAATGGAGCGCTGATTTGCATCCGGTACCACGTTAGTGGTATTGTTGCTACGGACACCACCATGGTTACGGATGCTGATGCTGCTGCATCCACTTCCAATGCTTCCTGTAGCTCCACCTACAGCCCCACCCATAATTCCTCCTACATTCCCTCCCATGGCCCCACCTCTTCCGTAGATCTCACATGGGATTTCCTCCATGACCCGGTCCTCTATGACCTGCTCGGCACATTCATGAGTCTGTTTGTAGCCATAGCAGCTCTTCTTGTAGCTCCCCAGGCCGCTGTTGTTGAAGGTCTTCATGGTCTGTGGTTTAGAGAAGTCGTTGTGATATGAGAGCTCCATGGAGCCAAGCGCACTGCGGTTTTGCTTTATGCTGCCGGTGCCACCACAGTGGTGCTCATGGATGCAACGAGATGTCGTGGACGATCGCCGCAGCTTCTGAAAGCTTTCAAGCTCCTCGTTTAGTTCCGCGAGGTCAGAGGAGAGCTCTTTGTCTCTCAACGAGAAGAGCTCATAATGTGGAGGGTCAAACACTTCCTGGATACCAGATTTGTTAAAGACAGCTGGACGACGTGAAACCACCTTCTTACGGGGCTGCTTCATCTGGACGAGTATAGAGATGATGAGCAAAACAAGCACCACGCCAGAGGAGATGCCGATAACAGTGCCATGGGTCTTGGTGATTTGGTGAAACAGGCCCTTAGACTTTCGCTCTGCACATACATGGAAAATGAATCAATTCTTAGGGTTCTTTAATTGTTCATTGAATAACTGTATACTTATGGTCAACATGGACCCTATTCTGTTAGCTGGATTCTTTAACAGTTAATTGAAATGAATTTTCTAAATCTCTTCATAGACAGACAGACAGACAGACAGACAAACAGACAGACAGACAGACAGACAGACAGACAGACAGACAGACAGACAGACAGACAGACAGACAGACAGAGTGCCTTCAGATCCACTTCATGTTTTTACATTATTATTTGTCTGTTGCAGATTTATAATAAAATATTAAATTCTTTTTTCAAATAAATATACACTCCATAAACCATAATCACAAAGAAAAGATCTATAAAACCTTCAAATAAAAATTTATTTCCTTCCTATTTTTCAGGCTCATCTTTAAGATGTTTCTCCATATTTAAATCAAATGATCTGTGGAAGGCTGAAAGTTCATGATGGCCACTATAATTCTTATATGGAAGAATATTTTTGCAATGACCAGTCATCTGGCAGAAGCTGGCCACACAGCCATGGTTTAGAGATTTTTTTGATGCTATGAGGAACCTGCAGGTCAACAATCAATGAAACACTCCAAAGACCTGGGATTTATGGCATTGACCAAATAGAAGCCTCTTCTCAGTTCTCAGTTCAAGCATTATGAATAATACCTTTGAATATTTGGGGAAAGAAAAAAAAAAGTTTTTGCTTTGTCATTTCGGGGTATGGACTGTAGATTTGAAATAAAATATCATTTTAAGCATTTTGCATAACGCTGAAACATAAAATGTGAAAAGCGAAGGGGTGCAACTACTTTCTGAATACACTGTATATAAGACATTGATGGATTTAAAGATTTAGACATATATTGATAATTAAATGGATATATGGATGAAACTAAAGTTGAATATAAAATAAAGGATAAATTGCACACTATGCATGAGATCACATTGAAATGACTGAAGTCCATCTACTTATTAGTCATTAAAACTGTACTTCAGCTTCTTAATTCTTCCCTTCTAGCTCAGCTCAGCAACAGTAAAGCATCTTTAAAATAGCTCTACATTACCGAGTGACTGCACCTAAACTCTGCTCCTAATCTACTTATATAACAAAGTGGCCACAGGCACAGTTCATTTCACAAATGTCAGTCCAGTCTCCACCAGCAGAGCCTAATTTAAGGACAAACTCACCCTTGCAGTGGTTCTCATCCCAGGGGTACACACAGTTCTGCACGCCATTACACACCAGAGAATTGTTGATGCACATGTTGCTGTGGCAGAAAAAGGTGTTTCCAGAGCAAGGAGCTGAAAGAGAGAGGACCAAACAGTGAAGACAAATGTTGAAAATGGAACTGAAACATGTAGAATTAAAAACTACAGCAAAATAGCTTCCATGTCAATTATGTTCTGTTTAGGTTTGCAGTAATTTATACATGGGTTTACAATATGGGACTACAGTGTATATTTTTGTCCAGGGCTGTAAATACAGACTTACACAATATTTAAAAATTGTGAAAGAATGACACACATGGGAAGAACAGTAATAATAAAGAGGTATAATACAGAGATGGGTCAGAGTAATACAGAGGCATGTCTCATTTATGCAAGATTATAATTAGGTTTTTGAATTTGCATGATATCAGCTCCAGTCAGGTTGAAGCAAATTCAACATTATTTTCGGACAGTTTAATGTAACCACATATCTGGGATTTTAGTTCTGGCTTGTACTATTTAAAAATACTAGGAAATGGCATTCAAGGCCATAAGAGGCCATAATATCAATAAGAGTACAGTCACATAACAGTTTTGGTTTGTTTAATGCAAAAGGACACCAGAGGAGACAAATCTTTTCCTGAGACATTTAATTAATTTTTAATGTATTCTTTATTAATTAATTTATTTATTTAATAGGGACAGTGCTGATTAATAAACAGTAAAATACTGTAAATAAGTCAGAGTTAGCCCTAATTTATAATTTTCATCTGTTGCCCATTGCCACATTCTACAAATTGAATCTAAAAATAAAATACACAGAAAGCTATCACACAAACATACAACAACATTTACAATTACATACAATAACACTACTAAGGATAATAATGACAGTATTAAAACAATTAATTAAAGCTTAAAGAGTGAATGTTTGTATGCATGTTTTGAATAAAGTGGGCATTTAAAATGCTCTCAGCAAGTTCAGCCTTTAATCCATGTCCATGATGTTTTTACAGGATATTACAATTTATTTTATAAAACCAAGTCAAGTCAAGTCAAGAGGCTTTTATTGTCATTTCTACTATACATAGTGGTACACAGTACACAGTAAAAACGAGACAACGTTCCTCCGGAACCCTGGTGCTACACTAAACAACAACCAACAAAACAACATAGAGCTACAACACAAGCTACATAAAGTGCATCGAGTGCAACCTAGTGCAAACAGTGCAGACAGACAGTGCAGACAGACGACACAAGACAAGACAGAAAACCCAATATAGCGCCGACCAGTAAACCTATTGTATACTTGATTATACAGTACTGTACAAGAAGACTGTAGAAACTATACAAACTAAAAACTATACCCCAGAAGTGAGTATAAACAGAACAATGACATTTTATAAATTCAACAACTCAAAACAGTTTAATTAACATCAGGAACTCTAAAAAATACACACATTACAAATCAGCAAACTTCATTTAGCATATTTGGGTTTCACTAAGTTTACTGTGGATATGTATTTTGACATTTACATACATTTACAGAATTCTGTTTTAACTCTATAGGGTACTGGGTGTATATTAATAAGAAAAAAATTAATAGGAACGATTGTAGTATCTGCAACATAACAAAATAAAAAAAAAAATGTAAGTGGTCTGAATACTTTTTAAATTCACTGCATATATATATATATATATATATATATATATATATATATATCCTGTCATTTGATAGACCGTGTAAAGGGGTGCCAATATTTTGTACAGCATACCAGATGGGCTACAGTCAGTAAGTGAACACCTATATGATGACTTGTGTGGCAGGATTATTTATCAAGTTCAGAAAGAGAAAAGATGAAAAAAAAAGCAGTCAGGTGAAAGAGACAGAGAGCGATAGAGAATAAAGAGAATGAGAGAGATGCGTGGGTAATAGAAAGTGACGTGTCAACTGATTCAGCAACCTCGACTCCTACACTTCTCTGCCTCCTCCTCCTCCTCTTATCTCCTTCACTCTCATCTCTCTCTTCATGTTCTCTGTCATGGATCTTTAATAGGTACCATTTTCATAGCAAATCTCTATCACCATAATCAAACCCTGCTAAACACTGAACATGAGATGCAGCTATCTCTCTCTCTCTCTCTCTCTCTCTCTCTCTCTCTCACACACACACACACACACACACACACACACACACACACACACACACACACACTATCTCTCCTACTTTCTTATATATGCTGTTTCGAATGTGGCTAAGTGCATGTGACAGCAGGATGAAAAGGTCATAACATGCAATGAGCTGCAGCTTCTTCACCATTTTCACTTCCAAACTCATTAACTAGTTCTCACCTATAACTGAACATTGACTTGGATGTGTGTGTCAACGAGCATCATGTTGTTAAACAGAGGTCAGCAAGAAAAAAAAAGAGTGAGAGAGTGTGTGATAGGGAGAAAACATTGGAAAAAGGAAGAAAGAAACAGCAGACACAATTATTGATAAAGTGAGAAAGACAACAAACAGAAATAATGTTAGGTAGAGCAACAGATTAAAAGTAATGCCAAAGCTGAAAATATTGAATAAATAGAATGGAGAATAAGCGGCAGAGGAAAAAATAAATGAGAGATATGGGAGGATCTGTAATGAAAGAGGAAAATTGGAGGGAAAAGGAAAATAAAGAAAATTTGAGAAAAAAAAAAGACAAATAGAGAAGGAAAGAAAGCTTGTCAGACAAAACAGGAAGAAACATGGTATACATGTTAAACATGTTAAGATCTTATTTAAAAAGACTGACTTTTTCTGAAAATAACAAAAAAGAGAATGAGTTAGAAAGTAAGGAAATGGAAGAGAGAATGTGAGAAAATAAAAAAGAAAGAGAAAGAGAGAGAGAGAAACATGGAAGAGGAGGAGAGAATGGAAGCAAAGTCAAGACAGAAAAGTAAATAAAATGGAGAGAAGAGAAGAGAGATAATAAGGGAGTAAAAGAAACAAGGAATGATAAATACAATTGTATTTATTATTAATAAATTATTAAATATCTCTCTCTCTCTCTCTCTCTCTCTCTCTCTCTCTCTATACTGTTTTCTTGAACCTCCCTTTTTTAAATGTCTGAATTGTTTGATGGTTTCTACATAGTAAGAAGAAAATCATGACAAATTATCCGGTATTTCTACCACATTGTATAGTCTAGTATTGCCGGTACAGTTGCTATACACAAAAAGGTACACAACCTCTCTGCTCTTGTAGACTCGGCTCAGCTGTCAACCTAATCTATCACGAGGTGGTCCAAGAACTCGGAATTCCCACCGTGCCATGCGTCACGCCATTAAGAATCACTGCTATGGATAATCGCCCAATTAGTGATCATCACTACATCACTCGTCAGACCATACATATAACCTTACAAATGGGGTTGTTTCACATGGAAAAAAATCCACCTGCTAATCATTTCTTCACCAGAAACAACCCACTTATACTATGCTTTTCCTGGCTCCAAATGTATAACCCCCAAGATTTCCTGGAAAAACAAAGAATTACTACACTGCTCCACAAACTGCATTAAAAACTGCCTGGAAACTGACATTCACCTCCCATGTCACTCTACAACTATCGAAAGTCCTACTTCTGTCATGCCTACAACCATTATACCACAATTTCAACACTAAATGAGCCACTGTACCACGCCGACTGTGGGACTGTGCCACCGAATTACTCCCAGCCATGTCTCCCCCTCGTTGTCATATTTACCCTCTGTCTATGCCCAAAACCAAGGCCATGGAGGACTACACTGAGCACACACAGCTGGGTTTATTCGTCCATCTTCGTCACCAGCTGCAGCAGAGTTGTTCTTCGTGGAAAGATGGAGGGTTGCGGTCTTGCATCGATTACCAAGGCTTGAATTCAATGACTGTGCATTACCCATACTTTCTGGTGGCCTACAATGGTGAACGACATTAAAACATATGTCGAACAATGTTCTGTATGTGCGCAAGTCCGAACACCATGGCAGCATCAATATGGACTTGAACCACTCAATATCCCACAACGACTTTGGTCCCATATAGCAGTTGACTTTGTCACGGACCTACCCAATTCTAAGGGAAACACCGGTATACTAGTAGCAGTGGATCTGCTAGTAGCAGTGGATCGTGCCCCTAAAGGGTCTCCCCACATCTTTAGAAACCGCCAAACTCGTAATGGACCACGTATTTAGAACTTACAGGCTACCCAAAGATATAGTCTCGGACAGAGGGACACAGTTCATCTTCATGCCTTCTGCACCCATCTTGAAATGAATGTCAGCCCCATCGGCTGGGTACCACCCACAATCGCACAGCCAAGCGGAAATGGGTGAATGAGGCGTTAGGTTAGTTTCTCACATGGGTGGAGTATGCTCAAAATTCCTTGATTCAATTATCCACCAATCTCACCCCATTTCAGTGTGTTCTGGGGTACCAGCCACCTCTATTTCCATGGTCAGGAGAGACCTCAAATGTTCTGGTTGTAAACAATTGGACTTTTTATAGGCAAGAAGTAGGGAGAGAGCACATGTGCGCCTCCAAAAAGCCGTTTGACGGCAAGAACTCGAGGTTAACCGCAGAAGGTTCCCACATTCCCAATATCAACCTGATGAGATGGTGTGGCTGTGTGTTCCTAAGTTACCCTGCAGAAAGCTAAGCCCCCTGTTCATAGGACTGTTTAAGATAATACGGCAAATCAACCCTGTAACCCACCGTCTTCAATTGCCCGCCCACTATCGCATTTCACCCGTTTCAAATCTCGTTACTCAAGCCTGCACGGACAGTAGTGAGGCAGAACAGAATCCCCTGTCACCTCTGGAAATGGAGCACTGGCTTACCAGATACGGATCATTCTGGACTCACAACATAGGGGGGACCACTCCAATATCTAGTGGAGTGGGAGGGATACGGACCCAAGGCACAGGTGAACAGACATGACATTCTGAACCCCTTTCTCTTAGAGGAATTTCATCAGAACAGCCTTAACTGCCCTGAACCCAGACCCTGGGGATGGCACCGTAGAAGAACAGCTCAAGGTGTCCCTAGGAGGGGGGTTCTGTAACGGTCCCACCAGCGACCCCTCTGCTCCACCAGAGGAAGTGATCACCTGAATTTTGAAACCATCCAGGTCATAGGGCACTTCTTGCTTTTTAGCCCTCTTAAGCCATACTCACGCTAAACATGACGCAAAGTATTGGTAGTTCTTTTTACATTCTGAGCTGTTCATGTTCATTACTGTTTGTTTTGCTGACTCCGTTCTGTTCCCCTTGACATTGATTGATGCTTGCTCTGCAGATTGACTTAATCGGTATTTGACTCTCTTGCCTGTTTTCCGACTCTGCCTTTAAGCCTGCTCTCTGGATTTGTGTGTGTTTTAATAAACGCGTATAGATTCTACACATAGCCCACCTCTGCCTTAACCTTACACACATACTTCCACAGTTAATACATACAATCTCTGAAGAAAATTGTTGTCTTTGTTGGACAATTAAGGGTTCTTAGCTTTCAGAAATTTTTCTTTTCTAATAGGAAATCACATTGTAGGATGGCAGGGTTCCCCCAGATAAATAATGGAAGAGTGTAAAATATAGATCAATGATAGAAATAATGAAAATGTGAAAAAGAGAAAGAAAGAGACAAGTGTGGAACATGAGACTTACTCTTTCACTTTGTCTGTCTGTCTGAACCCCCCCACATTTCTTTCTCTGTCTCTCTGCCTGCATATCAGCAGCACATTCACAGTGACAGCCCAAGCCACTTCTCCACTTTATAAAGATGAATGTGTCTGTTACGGTTTTAGATTAGACTTTGTTCATCCGCTGAAAGGTACAAACTGTGCTCCCGGTGCTGAACACGTTTCAGGACTGACCTCGCATCCCACAGGAGTGCAACATTTCGTACAGAATAAGGAATTTATCAGGAACCATTATGAATATAAGAATGTCTCAAAGCACGAAGAGCAGGCTGCAGTGATATTATTTTTCTTTCCGTCATTTGACACAGTTTGAGGTGGAGTTTGTTCACAATTTGATTGATGGGGCAATAAATTCAGCCGCAGCTGCCAGGTTTCAGCATGCTGCTCTGATGCTTGTTTACGGCCTCTGAGATGAAGGTCACACTGTGCACTTTGAGCTACAGCACTGACCAAACAATGCTACAATCATTCCACTGATTAACCAGCCATTTAATACAAATAATACTGACTAGAAATGGAGCAGGTCACTTAGCTAAAATTTATATAAATTTATGCACTTATGCAATAGTAATTTCATGCATTTATGCATAAAAGCATGCATATATTAAAAATGGGTCCTACCGAATGACTACATTGGAAAAAAAAAAACTAATTTACCTTTCTTTAGTTTATCAAAGCCAGATAAATGATGTTCTGGTTTCCATTAAACCTGATCCATTAGCCTGGAAAATGTGTTAACCTTTTGCTGAATTGCTCAGCAAAAAGGAAAAACAGGCTGAGTGAGAGTAATGGCTTTTTCGATATCACTGCTTTGTAATACCATTAAGTTTAATTAGGCTAATTTTACACTTTTTTTTTTAGAATGGACTGTAACTGCTAGTGAGTTTTGATCTGCTCAAACAGTACAACTTATCCTAGTCAATCTTTCTCTTTCCCACATATAGATTTGCAAGCGGGCTAAAAAACAAACACGGACAAAAATGCTTAATGTGGCTTAATGTTTAAAACAACAATCAAACCAGAATCCCAGAATCCTTCACACACTTACCGTTTCATGAACACTATTCACAAACAGTTTAATATGTCTTAATAACTGAGACCTAGAAAAACAAATTGGCCTATTTTCATAAGAATGATTGCATGAGAATGTTTCAGCATATATATTTTTTGTAAACCTTTTCGAAACAAATTTACCTAAAAAAAAATTATATACTTTTAATACATTGGTGGTGTAATTTTTCTTTTATATTGAGTTTTTCAATTACTGAATGTCTAATTACAATACTGTTCCATAACATTACTTTTTCAAATCTAAATATGACTTGGATAAGTCTACTATGCAGCATGTTATATGACTTTAACTTTTGTGTATGGTAATGTATAACTGAGAGCGAAAATCAGAGTGCATTGCTGCAAGCTAAGGCGGCTCTATCTTTTATATATTTCATGTCTCTATGTGCTGCAGTGCCACCTGCCTGGAGTGTATTAGAAGATGAAATATGAATGAGGTTTCGGGAATTTTATTAATCTGGCTGTGTACTGGATCTTAAAGAGTAGAGAGCTGGATTACAGATGTAGCTCTAGTCCAGCTGGTTCTGATAAAAAAAAAAAAAAAAAAAATCTACCAGTTACTGATATTTTTATAATTTATTTTATTTTATAATATTTTATCTAAATATTTATTGCTGACAAAATTAACGCATCAACGCAAATTAATTTTAATGGCACTAATTATATTAACGCACGATTAATGCAGCGCACATTTCTGTTTGACCATTTTTATTAATAATATAAATAAATATAAAAGAGGTGAAATCGAAGCCTTGAACATAACGCACATTTATTCACGACGTCCTACTTTTACTCCACCAAAAAATCTTTTTTAATTGTGACACATTTGTTTTACTGATGCGCCGAAGCTCAAATCAAGCACCAAAATCCACCATGATGCACACATCCCGCAATTAAAACCGTCCGTGTGGAAACATAGCAAAAGTTCCATTTGGTGTCCTGATGATTTACATAATTTAAAACACCATAATTACTTGAAAGCAATTACAAAATTATTTTGTCTCTATGCTCTATGTTGAGTTTGGTATCCATATCTGGCCATTGCTGTTGTTGATTAGAGTTTCAAAAACTTTAAATTAAGGTGCATTTAGAACAAATACAAATCTGTAATTAAGTTGTGATTAATCACATGTTAACTCAAGACAATCATATATTTATATCATATAATATTTTAATTGATAGAATCAATGTGTCAATGTGCAGCCTGTATAGCAGTACAGATTTACTGTTTTTTAAACTAACTCAATATGCAGCCATTACTGCCAAAATAGCTGGCATCAAAAGTGAGAAACCCTAAGTGATGACAGCTGTACGTCATGTAACCATGCAAAGTAAGCATGCACTATTCAACTATTCATGTTCATGTTTTTGTCTGCTTGAAAGGACAAAAATTTGTGTATCTTCTATTAGAGCAGTAAAAATCTGAGTACAATTCTATCATACTGACCACTAGATGTTCAACATGGCACCTCATGGCAAAGAACTCCTTCAATTGGAATTGTTTCTCTCCATAAAGATAGCCTCAGCTATAAGGAGATCAGTAGCACCCTGAAACGGAGTTACAGTTCAGTGGTCAGGGTCATACAGAGGTTTTTCAAGACGGGTTCCACTCAAAACAGACCTTGCAAGGGTACATCAAAGAAGCTGAGTCCTCGTGCTGTGCGTCAGGTGCAGAAGCTGCTTCAAAAACAGACGCATAAGTGCTGCCAGCATTGATTTAGAGGTTGCAGAAGCAGAAGGTCCCCTTGTTGGTGCTCAGACCGTACGCTGTACACTGCAACAAGTCGGTTTGCATGGCCATAGTCCCAGAAGGAGCCTCTTCCGAAGCTGGCTCACAAGAAAGCCCTCAAACAGTTTGCTGAAGACAACCTGTCCAAGAGCATTAATTACTGGAACATGTCCTGTGGTCTGATGGGACTAAGATAAACTTGTTTTGCTCAGATTGTGTCCAGCATGTGTGTCACGCCCTGGTGAGAAGTAGCAAGAAAATTGTTTTGCCTACAGACAAGCATGGTGGTGGTAGCACCATGGTCTCATCTTTCATTATTTATAAATAAACAAATCGTCCATGAACATCTACAAGGCAAGTGATTGCGGTATTTACAATTATTTCTATTTTTTGTTGTTGTTGTTGTTCTAAATTAACAAAATAAAATGCTTGTCATGTTAGCAAACAAGAGTAAACACTTGAGACCATGTCTATAAATGTTATCAAATTTGAAATGGGTTCTTCACATATATCTCCAAAAAGAACATTTCACTCAATCCATGCCTCCCTTAGAAAAGTCTCTGTAAATGAGCTGCTACTGGAGAAACGATGCCACTATGCTAGAGAGTATATTAAATAAAAAACAATTTATGTAACAGCTTAAGCTGCTGCTTTAGAAAATGAATCAACACCATCTGATTTGACGATGCAACCATCCTGTGGTTTACACCCAAATTCCCAAATTAATGTCAAATATCTTTATTTATAAATGTATTAATGCCTAAAAGGTATGACAGTAACTCAGTGCATCTCCTGTCAAATTCAAGCCTTCAGTGGAGGTCACACCTGAGTGAGCCTTGCATTCATTTTTATCTCCATGTTTCAGTAGATACATTTGCACATTTCACCACTTATACAGTTTTTTTTTCTATAATTATACCAATTATAACCTTGGATAAAACTACAGTTTAATAAAATAAAGTTTTGATTTTAGTTCTGCCAGGTTGCATATGCAGTCATGTTGATTTATCAGTTATGGCCCTGTGTGTGAAAGTCAAATAAAGAATTTATAACGATGAATCATGCATGAAGCCTGCTAGGCAAGCGACATGAACTAATGGCCAGCAATTTTTAGATGGTACGAGTGTGTGCTGTCAGAGAGAGACTTTTACATTTGCAAAAGTTCACCACCAGAAAAAAATTCATTTGAAGGTTTCCATGAGCACATTTTTTTAAGCAGGAATAAAAAGCGAACGCAGAGGATAAGCATCAGGAATTCTGGAGAGTTACAGGCTAAAATAATGTAATGGTTATCTTCAGGTCTATATATATGAATTACTTATTGCATTTCTTTATTAATACAATATGTGTAAACCACTAATAACTTGTTCGAAGAATGGCGTTACTTTAACTGTAAAAGTTATGACATTTTCTTTTAACATGGAGTCACTCTGTTAACATTATGGAGGATTTTGCCTCAAATATGTTTTTCTATTGCATAAAATAAAGTTAATAATAAAACCTGAATTGTTTTCTAACATTTTCTGCACAAATCAGGATACGTAGCGTAAATCCTGTAAGGACTGAATCCATCCATTTACCTATCCTCTCATTATCCATCTATTCATTTATGTATCTAGTATCAATCCAGCTATGTCTGTCTATAAACAGATCCATGAATCCATTCATCATCTATTTAACCAGACATCCAACTGATCAACTATACAGGTCTATTGAACCATCATCCATCTATGCATCTATGAATCTAAACATCTCATTTTCAATCTGTCTTTCTCAGGAGCTGCTAATCCATTTATCCATCCATCCATCCATTTAATTGTCCATTTAACTATGCATCTATCTATATGTCTCTCAAACCATTCAAATATCTGTTGATCTGCTCTACGCCTGTCAATCCATCTGCTATCAGGTTGCCCATCCATCAATCTAGTTATCTATCCACAAGTCCATTAAACCATCAATTCCGTAATTCATTCATTTGATTTATATTTCTGGATAGCTGTCTGGATAACTGTTTATCTTTTTGTTCAACCATCCATCTATCTAATGTCCATCCAACCACTCCTCCATCTATCCATCCATTCTGCACAGCTCCTCATTCACCACACCTTTTCAAAATATACTTACGGTCAACAAAGGAGGTGAAAAGCATGCGGAAGCGGCTCAGGCGACTCGTCTCATCAGCCCACATGCGCACGACCCCAATTCCACTCTCCAACATCACGTCGTTGGCCACCGTGCTGCAGAACTTCGCCTTTAGGTTCTCGATGGCACTGCTGCCATCATAAATGGCCACAAAGTTCCTCTTACACTCATTCGAGTTCTCCATCTGGTACTCCAGAAAGCGCAGGTAGATCTGCAGGCAGGAAACAACTTCTTTGGATGAACAGCAACATAAGAGAAGAGGCGGACTTGCATACATAATATGGAGAATCACACTATGACTTATTACCTGAGTTTAATGACACAATATGCACAGAAATAGAAAAAAATGCCTAAGCAGGATTTACATGATTATAAGAGCTAGGACTGCAGGAGGCTCAGCTGGCAATATAATTATCATACACACTAGATTTGAAATATTATGCATGCTAATAGCACCTCTGACACATCTAAATGTACCTTTCACCCTTTTGCTGCTCCAGGTTGCCCAGAAATGCACAATCTTGTAATTAGCTTAAAATTATTTGCACTTCAAATACTCGTTTTACCTAAACACTTATCATTCGGTAGACATCACGCAGGTTCTCTGTGACAGTTGTCTAAAGTCCTCCCACACTGTTCCTTATTGTATCCTTAAATGTGTTATAACAAGCCTGTTCTCCTTGTTATTTTGAGAGTTATCTGATGCTCTGGTGTCAGCTAGGAGGAATTCCTTTTCATAAGCCTGGGTTACTCAATTTGTATATTATTTTAAACTCACATTCTGACCAAACCAGGGGTTTAAATTACAAAAATACCCAACTGTTTGTGCCTAGGAGTTTAATAGTGGCTGTAAAAATTATTAATTATCTATCTATCTATCTATCTATCTATCTATCTATCTATCTATCTATCTATCTATCTATCTATCTATCTATCTATCTATAGGCTAAGAGTTTAAGGCAGCAAATTTGGCTGTAATAATTATTATTTGGACACAAATTTTCAAAAACAAATCTGTTATATAAAATTTTATATTAACAAGGCAATTACATATAATTTTTGTCTTGCCTATCCATCTATCAATCTATCCTTTTATCTAGCCTCTTTATGTCTTTACACATCTCTCTGTTCTGTACATTTATACATTAAAGCTACAAGCACTAAAAGATCTCTGGGCTGCATTTGTTAGACTTGTTCTTGTGTCTGATACATGCAGAATGTTTTCTCCTCCGGCTGGTTTGTTGAGTGAAAACGTGTGTAAATGTCTGCAATCCCACTGCCATCTTACATTCTCCCACCCCAGCTCTTACGCTGCTCCTGCTGAGTCTGCGCTACCATTATTTCTGCCTCATCGGCCGAATACCTGCTAGCTTTGCACTGCTAATTTAAGCTTGCCTTGAACAGTCTCCTCATCACAGACGAACAGTCGGGGGCCTGGCAATCCCCTGTGGTCTAATCAAGGCTCGGATTCGTGGTGTCCCGAGTTTGGGGTGTGCAAAATGACAGAGATGAACTGATGAAGGTCACCTTGGAATGAGGAGGTGCCCTGATCGTCCAGATGCAATCTAGAGCTTCACCGGGTTTGACTTTTTCCTCCTCTTCCACCTGGCTGGAGCGGACAAGCCCGTCTGAGCCGCTGATCTCAAACTGACAATCTGAAATAATCAATGTAAAGACGATAGACTGAATGAGAACCAGACAGCAGGAAATTCAGAGAAGGGGAAGGGTTGTGGGAGAATCGATTGCAAATGGAGGTTGAAGATGAAGTGATGAACAGGAATTATAGACTGGTTGGGAGTGAAAATAAGACTGACAGAATTGCAGACAAGCAAAGCTAGCCAATGTGATGGATGGAGGAGTGGAGAGAGCTGGTAAAAGATAGCCGGCTGTCGGACTCATAACACAGAGAGCTCTTCAGAAGGAATTGAATGAGGCGGTGAAAGATGGAAAGGCTTACCTGGGATCGGATTTAGAAGTCCGCCCACGTGCAGTTTAAAATCCGGGTCTGAAATGATAAGACAGACATGGCATCAGTTAGATAGGAATTGCAGGCGGCTGAGAAAGTCAGGTTTTTAAACAGCTGCAGGCGCTGACACTCGAGCAGAAAAATCTGATGCTTGATCTAAATAGAGTGAATTTAATGTTTGACTTGTTTGACCTGTTTAACATGCAGAAAGCTAACACACTGACGTGACAGCAGCACAGCAAAATATACTGTTACATTTAGTTTTCTGTGGGGTGACAGCTTATATTTTAATATATATTTATCTCTAATAAATTGAACACAAAAAATAAATATTGTGATAAAGCAGAGACATCAGATCCTGGAGAGAAACATTTATAATTTGACACGACATGATTCACCAGTGTATTAACAAGAGCTGAAGTCTGTGTTACAGCAAATAACCCTCTAAACTGGAACAGGAAAATAGCGCTTAGCAAAATGTGTCAAAAACAAAAACTAATCTTATAGTGACACTTCAATGTAAATTTGAATGTTCATCGTAAATCTGCTTTGTACTGTAACTAATGTTGAAAAAATAAGCTATTAAAATACAATTTTATTGTATTGAATTATTAAATGAGTTACAAAAATATAAAATGTCAACATTTGTCTCTAAAACTCCATGCAAATTATAAATGATGAGCATGTACAAATAAATAATAATTAGTTTATTTTTTGTGCTATTTTGTGCTAGCAATATAATAATATTTTAACAATAATCAAGTGTTTATGTCTTTAAAAATAAAATATAAAAGAGGTGTTAGAGACCTAAAATTGTTTGCACATGTATAGCATATATATTATATATTCCTCTAAGGAAACCTTAATATTGCTTACAAAATTACTTATGAACACATAGAGAAAAAAAAAAATTATTATAAAGCAGTAAAAATATTTCAATAACAAGCCTTAATGCGATCATTTGTGTAATCCGAGTGCTACAGATGCTGACTCAGTGGTTCACCTGCTATGTAGGTGTATTTGACGCGAAAGCCAAGACCCTCGAGCTCTTCATCGCTGGTGAATTTGATCCACATGAAGCGTCCAGTAGAAGTGACCACTCCGGGGCTCTTCGGCCCACAGTAACGATCGATGAGTGGAGAGAAACCGAATGGACCATCTCTTATCTCCAAGTGATCAAAACGACACTCAAACGAGGGCTCAACGTAATAGTTTGTGTCGAAGACCAGCTGGATTCTCTGGCGAGGCAAAGCTGGAGAAGTGAAAAGGAAAAATGGAATTTAGATTCTCTTTTCAGATAAACGTGTGGGAAAGGCATGATGGTTTGCAGCATTGATGGTTTGCAGGCATGATGGTTTGCAGCATTAAAAGGTTAAATCACACTACACTGTGTAGTTGCCATCATGCCTGCATCACTCTAAAGCACACTTTAACAAACTCAGGGGGGTATTTTAACAATACCAATGGATTCAACCTTCCGCCCACCTTCCGCCCACACACACACACACACACACACACACATACACACACACACACACACACACACACACACACACACACAGGCACCACTTTTATAACGATTATGCAATATGTGCAAACTTCTGTAGAGCACTTATATATGAATATGGAAATGTATTCTAAAAATGATGCACAGTCAGATTCAATAAATCTCATTATAAAATCATCTGCAGAATTATTGGCATCCTTCAGGAAAATGAGCAGAAATGACTGACACACGGATACACAGATGTCACCCTTAAGTTTTTTTTTTCATTTTGGTTTCAAAAATATCAGTTGTGCAATTTGAACAGTTCTTGAAAAGATCTTTACATTCTGTTAAAAGTTACCAACAGTTCTGAAATATCATATATAATAATAACACATTAATGCATAATCTTCATACATATTATTTATATGAATTTTAAAATGTTTAACACCATTACACCATTTAATAATCAGCAACCTCTAAATTGCACGTTTTACTTGTTTGTAGGCTATAAACATGTCTAGAAATATCTTTGTTTAAATGTCTTTAGTTCTGTTAACCTCATTTTAAATGCTTTGTCACTTTACTAATAAATAGGCTATGACAGAAAATTTTATAACAATTCAATTCAATTAATTTTTATTTGTAACTCACTTTTAATAATGGACATTTTCTTAAAGCGGGTTTTACACAGATAACGTGGAATAAGAAAGAATAAGATTGCTCTTTATGATTGTATATTTGTTTCTAATTAGTGAGCCGGTGGAAACTGTGGCAAGGAAAACCTCAAGAAAGAAAGCTTGAGAGGAACCAGAATCAAGAGGGAAGTCATCCTCATCTGGGTGGCACTGAATGTCCATCTAACACATCTTGATGTTACTACATGCAACCTTAATGCCCCTTTATAAACCTTTATAGTCAAAAGTTACATAATGGTAGTGAGGAAACAAAAAAATAATCGAAGAACTAACATAAAAAAAATTAAATTTAAGCTAAGAGAAATGTTTTGTTATAATTAAAGTCGTTTTGTTTCATTAAACAGTACACACATGCAATACACACACATTTTAATACATAGATTTTGTACTCTTAATCTAACAATATGAGCTCAATAACTACAGTACAATCTGTCATATTGTAAAAAATAAACAACAGTTAAAATCAGTGATTTGGTCAAAAGTTTCTCAACCCCAAATTTTATCACTTCATATTTACCTTAGTTTACTACTCAAATGCACTGAATACAAACAAACTGATTTTTTTATATAAATCTATGGATCCATATATGAATTTTATATGAATTCTTATCATCAGATTTTTTTAAATAAGTAACAAATGCTAGCAACTTGAATTCATCTCTTTTCTTCTTCTTATTCTTCTTTTGGCTTCTCCCATCAGGGGTCTCCACAGCGGATCATCCGTCTCCATACACCCCTATCCTCTACATCTGCCTCTGTCACACCAGCTATCTGCATGTCTTCCTTCACCACATCCATAAACCTTCTCCTTGGTCTTCCTCTTTTCCTCCTACCTGGTGGCTCCATCCTCAGCATTCTCTTACTGATATACCCCATGTCCCTCCTCTGCACATGTCCAAACCATCTCAATCTCGCCTCCCTCCCTTGTGTCCAAGACGTCCTACATGCGCTGTCCCTCTAATAAACTCATTTCTAATCCTGTCCATCCTCGTCACTCCCAACGAAAACCATAACATCTTCAGCTCTGCTACCTCCAGCTCTACCTCCTTCTTTTACTCAATGCCACTGTCTCTAAACCAGACAACATCTCAGGTCTCACCACAGTCCTATAAACTTTCCTTTTAATCTCGCAGATACTCTTCTATCACAAATCACTCCTGTCACTCTTCTCAACCCACTCCACCCTGCCTGCACTCTTTTCTTCACTTCTCTAACACACTTTCCATTACTTTGCACTGTTCACCCCAGGTACCTGAACTCCTCCACCTTCTCCACCTCTTCTCCCTGCAATCGCACCACTCCACTGCCCTCCCTCTCATTTACACACATGTACTCTGTCTTACTCATACTGACTTTCATTCCCCTTCTCTCCAGCACGTACCTCCACCTCTCCAGGCTCTTCACAACCTGCTCACTACTCTCACCACAAATCACAATATCTCTATAAAACCTACATAAAAAAAAAAAAAAAATAATTCACAAAACTAGTTTCTTGTTAGCTGTCATGTCAGTGCATTTTTCAAATCATATGGCAATCTTCCAAAAATTTTGGTAAAAAAGCATATAGTTTATGTTTAAATAAAATTTAATACCATCCAATTTTATATTTTATCTTTGCTGATTTTAATGGTTGAATAATTTAGCAACTTTCAACAGGGGGCGCTCTTACCCCAACAATCTTATCTGTAAATAGGCATTGTGTTACACAGTGCCGAGACTGACTTAGAAAAGCACGGTTTTTTTGGAGGAAAAGGGGGAAAATGGAACATATGGGCAACAAATGTGAGGTCGGCCCCCCGACTGGTCAGGATGGTCGAGCAAAGTTTCCTTTGAGAGGCTTTTATAAATGATGTTGCTGCTGTTTGTTTGAAGTCAGCATTAATCACTTTGTGTTAATTAATAACTCCTGTCTGTGACAGCAAAAAAAACAAAAACTAGGCCATTGGCTTATTCATAGAGGTGTGTTTTTTACCCACCCTCGAGGACATAGACACACTCCTTGTTAGGTGGGTAGGTGTTGGGGTAGTTGGGGGACATAAACTGGCCTCCGCTGATGGTTTTGGTCCAGATGCCACACTGTTCATTCTTGGCTGGAGGTCCATCTTCATTCTGTGACTCTGTAATAAAGTATTCCAAAGATTTTAACAGTCAAACGTTAGCTAATGGTCTGAAAGAGTGATAATCATATAATCATACTGTATTTCCAGGCCTTTTTTAAACAATCCTCTAACCAGAATGATTATTCAGCAATTCAGCAATCAGTCAGAATACTAAATATTTGATAACATGATAAATATAAAAAATGCTAGTGTTTCAGAAAAAACACTTTAATGCATTTATATTAACATCCAATCTACATAGTCACACAATGATAGGGCAGTGAGGATGCTGTGAACTGTACCTCTGACTTTTTGCGCTAGAGCAAAGCCCTCTTCTATCACAATGAGAAGAATCCAAGCTGGGGGAAAAAGAAAGTCAGTCAACAGTGTCATTAATTAACTCGATCTCTTTGCATGACTGACTCATGATTTTTATTTTTGCTCTCAATAATAATGCTCATTAGTGGATATCATTTATGCATCTTCAGGTGCTTGAGGCCGGAATAAAATCCCAATCTTTTTGGGAAGTAGACAGAGAACCTGCAAGAACCTATAGGCACCAGTGGTAACTCCATGTTGGGCTACTGAGCTGTCACTGGGCTACTGATCTGAAGGTGGTGGTTTCAAATTCAAGCTAGGATGCCACTGTTGGCCTTTGAGAAAGACCCTTAAGACTCAACTGCTCAGTTGTTTTTTTTTTTATAAAATCACCAGCTAAATTGAGCAAATTTACGGCAAATGTAAACACACAGACATGAGTCGAACATTTGAAACTACACAGAGAGTAAACCAAGTTTAGGACTGAAACGGAGACCTGGAGCTGTGAGACAGTAACGATACCAGCACCAGGCCACTAAAAAATATTTTGCTGTAGACCTGAAACACAAACTGTCCTGTGGTGTTGCCATTACTAGTGTGTATTAAACATTGGGCAGGATTATATATTTTATATATTTTATTTCTTCTTTTTTTTCTATTTCAATTGTCTATTGTTCTACAGGATTTTCTGAACTCTTATAATTTGAACATCTTCATAATGGTATGCAAAAGGAAAAGCTTAGAACGATTACAGCAATAGTTTTCATAGGTGAAAGAGTGAAGCTGCTATAATAACTTCTGTCTATATGAATCCAAACGCCCTAATACTTATATCTGGGTTTTCTCTGATCCGATCTCAGCTCATTTGTAATGATAAACACTTCTTGGCATTGAAATATATGCTCTAAAAATAACCCCCCAGTCAGAACTGCTCTCCTTTACACATACCTGCTAAATGTCATGACAACGTTTCGATATGTGCTTTACTGGTCTGAATGGGACACTCAACATCATGCCACCATTTACTATGTGGGTGTGATCAAGGCTCAGGATATCCATTGTGTGATTATTCATGAAAAATATGCACATATGCTTGAAAAATGTAGGAGTGAAAGAAGGGTTAGCTCCCTGTGGTCTAAATTAACAGTCCCCATGGATGTGCGTTAACATCCATAATAGAGATAAATGATAGCTTTGTGTGTGTGTGTGTGTGTGTGTGTGTGTGTGTGTGTGTGTGTGTGTGTGTGTGTGTGTGTGTGTGTATGTGTGGCAGCCTCAAGTTCCCACAAGCTGCTGTACACAAAAAAAATGAAGCTCCATAATCTCTAAGTGTGTATGAAGGGTTGTGTTTGACAGGATTGATCCATTTGGTGGTCAGAGGCCAGCGGCATTGTGGGTAGAGGAAACATACGAGGACATCGATCACGAGTCAAGTCCTCTATTACAGCCCGCACACCATGACAATGGCTGAGGAGGAAGCTTTTAGACGTGTCTCAAGCGCTTTTTAACTTGTCACGTCACGTCATGTCACGTTGTGTCATGTCACGTCACAAAGAACAGAGATCATATGGGACGCAATTATAAATGATTATTAGCCGATTCAAGTCAAATTCTACTTCAGTACGTTCCAGTGTATATAGATGACTATTTTTACTGCACAGTTCCTTTATATTTATTCACAGCTCCTGCCTGTGGCAGTAAAGGATATAAAAGCAGATGGTAAAAGAACATTCAGAGTCATAAGAGATCATTTGCTGAGTACATCCCTCGCATTAAAATCAGCCCAAGCATAATTGAAGTAGGTCAATAAAATATCTCTAAAGGCCCTTCTTTATTCAGCTATCCTGTGCGAGCCGGAGCACTAATGTGGCGATAAGCTTTAATGCCCATATTCACTTTTCCGTGTGTTTCACTGATAAGCCTCTAACTATCTGTGATTTATCTGTCACTGCACTGGCCATCTCAGAGTCACAAGCAAATCAAGTGGAAAGCCGGGATAATATCTGTTCAGACCTTTTGCAGAAATCAGAGATGTCTTCTGAAGTAACAGCTCTGACAGCTTGGAATTGGGGACAGCGACAGGACTGGGGCTTTAATTTCTACAAGGTTAAAGGGAGACTTTGTCAAGCTATTATGACTTTGCGAATCGATATGATTCAGTTAATTGCATTGACCTACTCGAAGGTGAGGTTTTTTCCTACAGGGCTGTGAAATGGAATATACATTTGATCAGCTTGAAATTCTCAAGGATTACAGAGAAGTTACCATTTATTTATTTCTTATTTATTTTAGAAAGCTCAAAAAGTACAAGTTGGTTAAAAGCATCAGCAAATTGAAAAAAAAAGAAGCTATAACAGCTATAATAGAAACCAGAAACTAATTCTGAACTAACGAACCCACTGGCAGTTTTCCACTGAATGGGTCATTTCAATTATACATATTGACTTAATGTAGCTACTAAATAAATGATAAATGAAAAACACCAATTAAATGAGAAACTAATTCATTTAGGACAAACTTATAGTTGGCTTTGTTTTATTTGGAACATTTCTGCATGTTTATGAAAACTATTTCTTGCAATATTCTTTTTTTTTCTTCCCTAAAGTGGATTAACGTTTTTACACTAAACTATTATTAATAGTAAATAATGTCATTTTTTTCTATAATAATTACAAAAACTTTCAAATTGACATTAAATATGAAATACTGCTATAACGTCTACTACTGCTACTAAGAAAAACAACAAGAAGAAGATATTGCATAGAATTAAATATAATTAATGAATTCCTACAAAAGAGGATTTCATCGGGCTAGCTCCACTCTTCAGGACAAACTCATTGAAATAATTGCATATAATGAGAACAACTCCAGGGAGCTATTAAACTACTCCAATTGAACAGAATGGCAGTTAAGGTAAACTATCTTCTCTTTCTCGCATTAACGCAGATGAAGTTTAGTTTAAGGCCAATCTCATTCCATTTACTGGATTTTAATGCTTTATCCTTTCATCTCAGTTCATCACAAGATCCCAGAATCCCTGCATTCTTTTCTCAGCCTATCTGGATGATCCTAGGTCAACCTGAAGCACCAATCATCTGACTTGTAGCATGACCACAGAGCTGATTTTACACCGGGTCAAGTCTTGTACTGATTACATGATATTGATTCTGTACATTTCACGTAGAAAAAGACCGTATATGGTATCCTAAAAAAGCAAGACAATTCCAGTTTAAACCCCATAGTGGTGCCATGGGATTTAACCCCTGCACCATGTCTACTTGCAGAGAGCGATGCAGCTGAGTTTAGCTCCTTATTCTGTCCAGCTTCACATCTAATCTCTACTCATGTACATCAGCTTCAACTTCTATGCTAAATCCAACTTCAACACCATCATCTCAGATCAGTAGGCAAATCACAACTCAGCACAACAGCATCCTGAAGCTGCAGTAGGCATTAGGCGACTGGGATTCGGACTCCAGGCTTTGGATTACTGTATTATTTTGATGCTGGATTTCTCATTAATGTGCTGAACCTATTAAACCTCTCCGGTTGTAACTACACTAGCAATGACAGCGTCACAATGCTGTGACGTCACTACAACACACATTGCTCACTTCTCAATGGAATAACAGAAAATGCACTTGCTGGTACCAGGAACTCTGAACCTATCAGAAATATTTGAGTCAAAACATGAATGGGTTTCAGGATGGAGAATTTCCTTTAAGGTCCAAATTAGCCTGGCGTGCGTGTGTGTATGTGTGTATGTGTGTGTGTGTGTGTGTGTGTGTGTCTGTGTGTGTGTGTCTGTGTGTGTGTGTGTGTGTGTTAATGCGGGAGATGAGGCGGTGGAATGAAGCCTGGCATATAATCCCAGGAGGGTGAGACGGCAAAGTGCGCGCACGAGCCAGCGGGAGCTGTCACTTCAGCACGCGCTCCCGGGGATGTCACGCGCGGCGAAGTTACGCGACACGCGCTGCACGAAAATACACGAACAAGAGCAGCACAACACAAAATATCTCTCTGCATTAATCATCTTGTACATAAAACATCTTCAATTAATAAATGCCCTTTAAAAGAGCGATTCCGCGAGTTAGATATCGTGCAATAAGATAGTGAGAGATCCGCGCGCTCCCGCGCGAGCACAAATAATTCGGTCCTGCTGTGCGAACCGCTGCTTTTCATTATCTTCCAACTGATTGTGATAAACTGATAAAATAATAACAATAATAATGATAATGATAATGCATGCTAACAGGGACAAGCACGAATCGGATTTTGAAAGAATAAATTAAAAAAAAAAAAATTTGTTTTTTTGCATTTCTTTCAGTGCTATTATTTAAAGGGCTACAAATGCATGGTGGTTAAGTAAAATAGTGACTTTATAAAAAAAAAAATATATATATATATATATATATATATATATATATATATATATATATATATATATATAAAAGAAGAAATGAATGATCTGCCTCTGAGCGCAATCATAGTCACAATAAATGCTACATATATAAGCACACATTGTTTCTTCATCATAATGTTTCACCTGTAGGTGGCGACTCTGGATTTCTAATCATGAGCAACTTGTAGACAGGGGGAAAAAAATTGGCTACTGTTGGATTTCTTTCTGACAGAATTAGTAAATATTATAAATGCACATCTCTGTATTGTGATACGATGCGCGTGCTGCAGAAACTCTTCTCGGACGCGTGAAGCTCGTGCACATAAAACTCACCTCTGTGCATTTCCTCTCCCTGTAATAAACTGTTTTTACCCGTTTGTTTCCTTGTAGGTTTTTTATTTATTTATTTATTTTTTAAGCTTTTGTTATTATCCTTCCATCCTTTGCAATGCAATCCAGTGCAGAGCGTCTCAGAAATCCCAACTTTCTTTTAGCGATCGGATTAATCCCATCCCATCCACAGAAGACAGAAGGCAGATGATATTCCAGATGTAAAAACGAGTCCTTAATCCCATTTAGAAATGTGCTGCTGAAATTTCAAAACACATGCTTTCGCCCCCGACTTCCGAAACCCCCTGGTTGAGAAAAAGCGCTTTGGCTTGAATGAGCAGCTGCTTGTAGGCATGAAGCCCTTTAATGCTCCCTGATACCAAAGACCAGAGAAATCACACGCACGCGCTCGCGATCACGCGCTCTCTCTCTCTCTCTCTCTCTCTCTCTCTCTCTCTCTCACTCACGCACACACACACACACACACACACACACACACACACAAACACACACACTGAGCTGGAGTCTCCGCCTATGGAAATAAACGCGAAGACGCTGGGTGATGTGGTAAGCCAAAGGATCCATAAATCCTTGAGTGAAAACAAATCTGACCCTACTGTCACAGTAACAGTGACAAATCCACAGCAGGACAAGTGACATCTACACTGAGAGCTCTTTATCTCCATGCCAAGTAGACATTGTGCAGTAAATCAACAAGCAATTATTTCGAATGATGTCTCTGGTTACTGTGTAATGCACCAGAGTAAATGTTAGATATGTTGTTAAAATGTCTACAGAAACATTACAAAAATAAATAAAGCTGGTACAGACCAGTTTCACACCAAGGCCTTCAGTGGTGTCCTACCTGAATTAATCCACCTCTTAATACCATTAGGTGCTGGCCTTATAGCACTGCGTGATGTGACCGCTAAAATCTGACTGGATAGAAACTTCAACGTTGAATTCCATTCCTTGAAGCAGCGCACCTAAAAAAACACTATGAAATTGAGTAAAATCAAGAAGCTTTTATTGTCATTTCAACCATATATAGCTGACATAGTGAAATTAAACAATGTTCCTCCTGAACCCTGGTGCTACATACAACAACAGTCACAGTAACAGAAAACACAGGGCTAAGAACTAGTAAGTGTCTTTGCCACATAAACTGCATGTGTGCTGCCTGGTGCAAACAGTGCAAAGACAACACAGGACAGTGCAAAGACAACACAAGACAGTGAAAAGACAATACAAGACAGTGCAAAGACAACACAGTGCAAAGACAACACAAGACAGTGTAAGACAACACAAGACAGTGTAAGATGACACAGGACAGAGCAAAGACAACACATGACAGTGCAAAGACAACACAAGACAGTGCAAAGACATCACATGACAGTGCAAAGACAATACAGGACAATGTAAGACAACACAGGACAGTGCCAAGACAAC
Source organism: Silurus aristotelis (assembly GCF_946808225.1). Lineage (NCBI taxonomy): Eukaryota > Metazoa > Chordata > Actinopteri > Siluriformes > Siluridae > Silurus > Silurus aristotelis. The sequence goes on from NC_139582.1 coordinate 12,178,880, forward strand.
ACAAGACAGTGCAAAGACAACACAAGACAGTGCAAGACAACACAGGACAGTGCAAAGACAATAGAAGACAGTGCAAAGACAACACAAGGCAGTGCAAAGACAACACAAGACAGTGCAAGACAACACAAGACAGCGCAAGACAACACAGGACAGTGCAAAGACAATACAAGACAGTGCAAAGACAATACAAGACAGTGCAAAGACAATACAAAACAGAGCAAGACATCACAAGACAGAGCAAGACATCACAAGACAGAGCAAGACATCACAAGACAGTGCAACGACAATACAAGATAGTGCAAGACAGTACAAGACTGTGCAAAGACAATACAAGACAGTGCAAAGACAACACAAGACAGTGCAAGACAACACAGGACAGTGCAAAGACAATAGAAGACAGTGCAAAGACAACACAAGGCAGTGCAAAGACAACACAAGACACTGCAAGACAACACAAGACAGCGCAAGACAACACAGGACAGTGCAAAGACAATACAAGACAGTGCAAAGACAATACAAGACAGTGCAAAGACAATACAAAACAGAGCAAGACATCACAAGACAGAGCAAGACATCACAAGACAGAGCAAGACATCACAAGACAGTGCAACGACAATACAAGATAGTGCAAGACAGTACAAGACTGTGCAAAGACAATACAAGACAGTGCAAGACAACACAAGACAGTGCAAGACAACACAGGACAGTGCAAAAACAATACAAGACAGTGCAAAGACAATACAAGACAGTGCAAAGACAATACAAGACAGAGCAAGACAGAGCAAGACAGAGCAAGACATCACAAGACAACACAAGACAGTGCAAAGACAACACAAGACAGTGCAAAGACAACACAAGACAGTGCAAAGACAACACAAGACAGTGCAAAGACAACACAAGACAGTGTAAAGACAATACAAGACTGTGCAAAGACAATACAAGAAAGTGCAAGACATCACAAGACAGTGTAAGACATCACAAGACAGTGCAAAGACAATACAAGACAGTGCAAGACATCACAAGACAGTGCAAAGACAACACAAGACAGTGCAAAGACAACACAAGACAGTGCAAAGACATCACATGACAGTGCAAGACAACACAAGACAGTGCAAAGACAATAGAAGACAGTGCAAAGACAACACAAGACTGTGCAAAGACAACACAAGACAGTGCAAGACAACACAGGACAGTGCAAAGACAACACAAGACTGTGCAAAGACAACACAAGACAGTGCAAAGACAACACAAGACTGTGCAAAGACAACACAAGACAGTGCAAAGACAACACAAGACTGTGCAAAGACAACACAAGACTGTGCAAAGACAACACAAGACTGTGCCAAGACAACACAAGACTGTGCAAAGACAACACAAGACTGTGCAAAGATAATACAAGACAGTGCAAGACAACACAAGACAGTGCAAAGACAACACAAGATAGTCCAAAGACAACACAAGACAGTGCAAGACAACACAGGACAGTGCAAAGACAACACAAGACTGTGCAAAGACAACACAAGACAGTGCAAAGACAACACAAGACAGTGCAAAGACAACACAAGACTGTGCAAAGACAATATAAGACAGTGCAAAGACAACACAAGACAGTGCAAAGACAACACAAGACTGTGCAAAGACAACACAAGACAGTGCAAAGACAACACAAGACAGTGCAAAGACAACACAGGAGAGTGCAAAAACAACACACAAAACACAAAATAGCTCCGCCAGTAGCAAAAATGTAAACAAAATATTGTTTGTGCGAAAACAGCATGTAAACAGAGAAGAGACTATTGGGAATAATTTAGATTACAAATACATATATTCAGTGAAAAATATTTTTAGTTGTATAGTGCATTTTACAATGGACATTGTCTTAAAGCAGCTTTACACAGATAAAGTGTAATAAAAGGATGTATAAGAATTGTGGTAATAAAAAATAAGTGGTAATTAAAGAACGTATATTAAAACACGTCAGTGATTTTAAAAAGACCTTGCTTCACGACTTCTACAGTCAGTCTGCTTCGCTGATAAACTGGAGTTATAATCTGATCATTTGATGAGGAATAAGATGGAGGAAGAGGCGCACGAGTAAAATATCAGGATGATGCTTAAAAAATTTTTCAAATGCAAACATTATTACCGATTGCCCATCATACAACAACAAATTAATACTTTGTACCTTTTATATATGTAAAAAGAAAATGTAATTGTATATGTTTTATCTAAAGTAAGCACTTTATCTCTTTCATTGGTGTTTGTACTGAAATCACAGGGCAGGATTAAAGTTTTCTGCCGCATAGCTTTTTGGAATTTTTTGTTCATTTAGAGCAAATGTAGAATTCAGTACATCATCTGGAGACTGGGAGTGCGATTCGCCTGGAAGCCACAGCCCCCTGTGACTGGGAGAAGGGAAAAGCTCTTTGGGAAGGAGGAGAAAACTGTCATTCGCTTCACAATAACAGTTACACTCGTCAACTGTGTGCGTCTGTGAGCTCAAGTAGTGAGCTCAAGAGTGTTGCAGAATTGTAATGCAGCAGTCTGTAAGGATGTGATTGGCTGATTTCACGTGTGTCAGAGGAAGCTACTACGTGTTTATCTTTGATGGCGTGATTGGAGTGTGTTGTATAATAGATATATAATATGGCATATATAATACACCAAGCTGCTCCTGGGCCCCTGAGTAACAACCATAGCTGATTAGTTGTAGTTGTTAGTCCATCTGGACCCCCAAATGCCATAAATCTAAATTTAAAAAACACATTTCTGTAAAACACCTATCAGAAAATGTTTGGCCTGTACCACTGTTACATAGGTTTTTATTACAATCTTTAATGGAAACTAAAAAACTGGGGCAAATGCTGTGATCAAAAAATCTGAAGACAACAATTGAGATTTTTTTATTAAATAAATCCGCTATATTTATGACACGTTTGGCTTTTCATAAGTAAAAACCAGTGCAGCTGCTGGAGGGAGGAACAGCTTTAACCATCAGATGGCTCCTGAAATGTCTCCACTAATTTGCTGTTATAACAGTGGCCATATTTGTCACAAACCCTCCCAGTTCTTATCCTGGAGAACCCCTTGTTTATATTCAACCCCAATGTGCTAATCACTGCTCAGAATTTTCCCCAGAATTTAGCTATAACCACAGATAAAATTGATTCATAGTAATACGAATTAATTATGAAAAAAAAAAAATCATTCACTACATTGCACTGATGCTTTATTTAATAGGGTAATGCCGTTGCCATGCCCACTGACAATAAGCGCAATAGGGTCACAAGTCCTAGCAGTACTGGCAAAGGTTATTTATTTATTTATTTATTTATTTATTTTTTTCATTTATTTATTTATTTATTTATTTATTTTTATACATCAGTTTGAGGCATTTAATCCTTTAATATTATGAACAAACTAAATCATTACTTATTATACAAAACTGATGGTGTTTTATAATTCTGGCAGAAAAGAAGGATATTTAGGAAGAACTGCCTCCACAAATATTAATGGAAATCATTTATTCCTGCATAAACACACAATCTAATGAATGATTATATGATAAGAGGTGTACCCCATACAATATGCTGAATCTGAGAAAAGACTGGACATCACAAAGACATTACAAAATACTCTTATATACATGAATGTATCTGTATTTATGCCTTTATCCTGGCCCAGATTCTATCCTGGGAACACTGCAGCTAAGGCCTAGATACACAGAGATACCATACACACACATTTAAACACTCAATCACAACAAGAGGAAACGTAGCAAGTTTTTGGAATGTGGGAAAAAACCCATAGGAAACCCATGACACAGGAAAATAGGAAACACTATAAAGCCTGAGATCATATTACTTCGTTTTTACTAAACTCAAAACTAGAAGAAACACCACAAAATTGTTTTGGAAGTAATTTTGCTCTACACAAAGTACTTGCTCGTGAGCAGTTCACCTACAGAAGCTGTTGCGACCGTCATCCTTTCACTCTTCACTTCACAGGCTTCAGTTCTGCTTTAAAAGCAAAATACCAGGAGCAGAAATATTCTCTGAATAATAAAGTGTAATGAATTTGGATCAGTGCCAATACTTTTTTTTTTTTTTGGAAAGATTCCTGGGGAAAATGTGGCCAATTACATAAGGCTTAAACACATACACCTCGTTTAATATTATTTGGAATTAAAGCTAAAATGTGCCAAACAAAAACTAAAGCAATTTTGATAAACAGATTAGCAGTTTATACGAGCCAAATTCAGGATAGTGAACGTTGGGGAGTGTTTTTTATTTATTTATTTAATAACTCTCATATTGAAAGGTGAATCCAGTTGAAACGGTTTGAATACAATACAGTTTAAACCAAAATATGGGCATCACAAGATGTAAGAAGAGGAAGATGTAAAGAGAAAAGAGTAGGTGTTGAGATGCCAGTTTCAGTTACACCATTAATGCTGACACACCATTTTAAGGGCAGTTTCATATTTATGAATCCATTTAGTTCAAAATCAGTGTGAAAATTTATCATTTTGGATTGTTGTTTTATGGTCTGCTTTGGCATCAGATTGAAATAATTTTATTTATTAGTTATTAATACACAGGAGCCACCAAAGTGCAATCATTTGCGAAATCATATAAATCATTACTTTAAAACATTTTGCATGACATGGTTTTCTGTTTTGTTTATTGGCATCCACAAAATATAGGATTTCTGAAGCACTGCAGTTTCAGAGTTTGCATCAGGGATCCATTAAAAGGATAGAACAGTGTTCTGGTTACTACATAATCCTGGTGTGTTCCCAACCTCGATGCAGTTTATAAGCAGGTAAGAACAGTCTTTTGTGTGTGTGTGTGTGTGTGTGTGTGTGTGTGTGTGTGTGTGTGTGTGTGTGTGAAGTTGGACTCAAACAAATGACCATTCTATAGTGCTGCAGAAAAGCTCTGTGCTCTAGTGTTTGGACCTGTGGAGAAAAAAAGACAGCTGGATATGTTACACAAGCAAAATATTTATTTGTATAATTATCTAACGTATTTAGCACATGATTTCTATTTGTTTTTGATATCTCTTTTTTGCGTTGTGTATTTCTAACTGGTGCAGGAAAAAGCTTGTTGAGGGTCTGTTCAGCCCTAAACATCCCTCAGACTTTTACATTTTCAAGAAATGTTATTATTTGCTGTGTGAAACTGAACAATCGATATTTGCATTCAAACTCCAAACAGACTAAAGTGGTGAAAGAACATGAGATGTTTAATTCCGAACACCAACAGCAGCTTCATTATCATGCAAGTGCTCCAGAAAAAACCCTTTCAACCAAATGAGAGTCAATAATATTAACCTGTAAATATCGACTAATGCAGCATGATGAAAACCATTCACACGCTGAACTATTCATTATTAATGATTCTAATTCACACCCTTAATGCAATGTTGGACAAAAATGACTGTACAGTTAGAAATCACCAAAAATACAAACAATAATACCAATGTTAATGACATTGAAGAAAAACAGTCATTTACAGTAATAAGGCGATAAAATGAAAGTTGAATTAAAGTAAAACTGATTTTAGACATCAATCTATTAACAACAGCCTATTAACAGGTCATTTTCACACACACGCTGACACAAATCACATCATTTTTTTCATGATTAACAATTCTTTATTCCACTTCTCCAACTAAAATGGTGCGGTGTTTGGTGTTTGAATATCTCCAATGGAAGTTAAAGTACCAATGGATAAAATAGGTAATATTCTGCATAAAATTCCACCATAATGTTAATTGTTCATGTGACTGGTTTGGTATAATTGCAAAGTATGAAAATATAAAAAATACATTCTTAAAGAAAAACTTGATCAAAGTATGATTTTTGCAAAGTCTTAGTTACGGCAATGTAGCCAAGATAATTTCCCTTCTATATTGTGACCTGAAGCCTTGAAGGATAAGTGTAGTAATGGAAGTTTTCGTCATTTCTAACACAATTCAACTAACTCCTCTTTTCAATGGCAAGACATAGTCCAACAAAAACTGAATCTTATAGTTTATATATATATATATATATATATATATATATATATATATATATATATATATAATATATAATATATATATATATATATATATATATATATATATATATATAAATCAAGAAAATAAGGAAAATAAATTCAGACTGAATAAATCAATAAGCACATTTTTCACATTTTGAACTATTGTAAAAAAAAAAAAAAAAAAAAAAAAAAAAATTAAATCATGGTCATGATCTCATGGTCATGATGTGTGATTTTACTGGAAATATTTTCTGTTTATTTTTTATTTAACTTTTTCATGTAAATGGAGAAAATATTTAATGGGTCAGACTTCATATCATATCTGCATATGCAGTGTGCTGATTTCATTGTGAATAGAAATAACCTTCTTTTGCATAAGTTCGTATCACAGTTCACACAGTGCCTCCTCTTCCTCAAAGTCTGACGCCAGAATTGTACGCTTAAAGTGTTTCGAGTGATCGTGTGTTTTCAATCATATTTGCATATATTTTATTAATATGGCCCTTTTAAAATCTGCTGTTTCATCAGACTTGCTCATGTAAGATGTTAGTACGTTAGACTAAAATGGTGGCTGTAAGATGTCATTACTAGATAGATAGAGTGCAAAAGAATATCACCAAAAACACCTTGGTTTATTGATGTCATTTGCTAAAGATGAAAAGGAACATGCTGTTAGAGAAAACCAAAACAGTAGAAACTGCACGAGTCTGATAGCTTGTTTCTGCGTACCTCACTGTTTAACACAGGAAATATTTTTGTGTTTTATACCTAGACACTGAAGGGCACATCAGTGCAGTCATTCTGTTAAAGTACATCAAAACAAGCACCAAAACTAAACACTCATTTTCCATAACTGGTCCCAGTGTTTATCTTTTGCCCAAGAGTAAACACATTTTTTCCCTTTTGCTGTATCAGAAAAAAAACCCACAACACTTTATGCCAGAATGATAAATACGATGGCACCGAAACCTTCTTTTGATTATTGCAGAAATGAATACTACCTGTTTGCTTCACCTATAAGCACATACTGTAATGCTTTAACCTTCAAGTAAACATTCATTATATACAAAAACAAAGGAAAAAAAATAATCAGTAGTAAGTAATAACCGTGACTTTCCCTAAATCTCACACATTCAACTGGAACAAATAAAAATCATATCCTCATGTCAAATAAATTAATAAATAAACCCTTTCAGTGAGATGAATGCTTATGATGGAGCTTCTTTTTTAGTTCCATGATGCGCTCTGGTTCCTCACATGGCGTCAAAGTGGAAGCGATGAGCTTCCTGTCTCTTCTCACGATCGTCCGCTTTCTGCAACACAGTAGATGGCAATGACATTCAGAATATATACAGTAGTATGTGAGATAACTGTTTTTATTAAAGAATCATATTCATTCATCTTAAATCTGACTAAACAACTTGATGCTTATGTTGCTAAGAAGTTTAGAGCTGTTGCTTTATAGTATAGCAATTGCAAAATGTCACAGGATTTAGGAAACAGAAAATGTTCAGCCAGAATTGCAAAAAAATCAGAAACATCACATATCACAACGTCAGAAACATCACATATATTAAAATTGACCTCAGATTTTTTGTAGATTATAAAGAAAATGCTCTATGCTACTTAAAAGCTATAATTACAATTAACATCGCTAACAAATATTATCGACGCAAGGTGTAATTACTGTGTCATATTAGTAGCATGGAGAATTTTGCCATACTGAGAAATGACAAAATGGCACCACGACCCTGCCAAAGGTTTTGAAATCTTTGTGAAATCTTCGATAATATAATCATATATATTAAAATTTACCTCAGAATTATTGTAGATTATGAAGAAAATGCTCAATGCTACTTAAAAGCTATCATTACAATTAACATCTGTAACAAATATTATCGACGCAAAGTGTAATTATGGGGTCATTTTAGTAGCATGGAGAACTTTGCCATACTGAAATGACACTACGACCCTGCCAAAAGTTTTGTAATCTCCGTGAAAACATTATGAACATGAGCAGAATTAGTCCCAATAAGCTTCCTTAAGCTGGGTTTAGACTGTGTGATCTCAGAAGGCTTTTAAGATTATTACTTAGCGGCACTCTACGAGATCCCGATAACATCTTGGAGGAAACTAGATTTAGGAGAAGAGGGGCGTTGTATACGCCCAATTTTTGTGTGAAAAACGCTTCTTTTAATTGTCGCTTGTTGTAATGTGAGTAAGTGTGAGCAAATTGAATAGTGAGCTTCAATAATAAGGCTGAAATGTGCTTTAATGGCAATAAGGAGGTATGTGTTTGCTATGATCACGTGATGAAACTATGAAAATAGCACACAGTACTCTTCTTGAGACACACACACACACACACACACACACACACACACACACACACACACACACACACACACACACACACACACACACACACACACAGAGAACAGAACTCATTACACACACAATAGCACACTTCACAGCGGCATAAAACCTCTGGGTGAGATCAGTGATAGAGCCTGAACCAGACACACTCTGTCTCGCACTGATAAAACACACAGCTACGCGAGTGTGTGTAATTTCAGTGTGAGCGTGTGTGTATGAGAAATTGTTGTCTGCCTCAGCCAAAAATTGTGTCTATTCTCAGCTGGGACAAACTGACTCACACATCTAGCACACACACAGATATGTGTGTGAGCGTGTGTGAGCGTGTGTGAGCGTGTGTGTGTGTGGTCTGTTATATTATCAATGGTCATCATGGCATCATGGCTAAAAGCACTTGCGTCTAAATAAATACTCCTTAGGCCCACACTGGCAGAAAATATTGTGCTTTGGCCAAGAACAGTGTACCGAGTATAAATGTCGATATACAGTATTTATTTCTGGTTTCAACATTTTTACTATTTTTTTTATTATGCTAGAGTTACAATAATATTGTTTACAATAGGATTTTGATTTACTTTTCATTCATTAAATAAGTAATAAAACTTAGAAACCAGAATATACTAAATACTAGAATGTCTTCTTCTTCTTCCGGCTTCTCCCATTAGGGGTCTCCACAGCGTATCATCCGTCTCCATACCCCTCTGTCCTCTACATCTGCCTCTTTCAAACCAACTACCTGCATGACTTCCCTCACCACATCCATAAACCTCCTCCATGGTCTTCCTCTTTTCCTCCTTCCTGGTGGCTCCATCCTCAGCATTCTCCTACTAATATACCCCATGTCCCTCCACATGTACAAAACATCTCAATCTCGCCTCCCTCACCTTGTCTCCAAAACCTCCTACATGCACTGTCCCACTAATAAACTCATTTCTAATCCTGGCTTTCCTCGTCACTCCCAACAAAAACCTAAACATCTTCATCTCTGCTACCTCCAGCTCCACCTCCTGCCTCAAATACCAGAATATACTAATCCTACCTATAAAGTTTTATATAGAGTGTTTTAAAGGTAAAAAGATTTTTTGAAGAAGAAGAGTAGAATATAAAGTTTCTCTTTTCAATTTGCTAAAAAAAAAAAAATGACATTAAAAACTGTGATACTCTATGTCTCCTTCTTTTTGTCTAAAAAAATTGCATCACTTGCAAATTTTGCATCTTACCCATGTGTGAAATATAATTAATATCAAATAAAAAAAATATGATTAGTGCCAACCTAACCACCCCTCTTTTAATAATAGTCTATAAGTGCCAGTAGAGTGTGTCCCTCATCATTTGTTTCCTCTCACACACAGAGCCATGCAGCTGTACAAGCCGTTTGAGATGGAACGATCTGCAAGCTCAACTCCGAAAGCTGTTTCCCTCATGCTAAAGGTTAGCTCCTCACTCTTATCTTCAGCAGCCACTTCAATCACACTGGGTGCTGGGGCAGAGTGTGGTAGGATTTGAGAAATATTGAGCAAAGGAAAGCGTGAGAGAGATATTAAAGTAGTACGAGAGATAGAAAGAAAAAAAGAAAGAAAGAAAGGCGCACAGAGCGAAGCAGGGTGGATTTGCACAGGACACGGCACAGGAAAGATTTTTCTACCTTTCCATGGCACGGGATTCAATAATGCAACACGGTTATTCTTTCTCGGAACTAAATAGCAACTATTGTTAAATAGCTTGCTAGTTTGTAGTTGTGATGATGAAAGGGTTTTTATTTTTTAACTAATTCATTAAATATTTATATTTCCTCAAAAGATCTTTACATTCCTGACAGATCATGGTTGCTATGGTAACATTGTATTTTGGTCAAAAACTAGAAAAAAAACTCAGAGAAAGCAAATCTGTGCTGAATATAGATACTGAAACCACTTTCAATTTACATCTACAGCATTTGGCTGATGCCTTTATCCAGAGTTACTAACATCTATACATCTGTCTCATTTAATCACTGAGCAGTTAAGGGGTTAAGAGCCTTGCACAAGGGCCCAGAAGTGGCAGTATGGTGGTGCTGGGAACTGAACTCATGACCTTCCAATCAGAAATCCAAAATGTAACCACTGAGCTACCACTCCCCCTTTCATAATTTGCAATAAAAGTGTGAAAGTTCATTAGAAATAACCTAGCTGATTAGTAAAGTCACATCAGGTCAATGATATCAGACTATTTAGAATGGCAATCGAATATGAAGGCGTTTCTGAATTTGCATATTCATGTAGAACTGTGATGTTTTGAACGACAGTAAGGCCTGTGAAGATGTTCATTGCCCATTTTAACCAGTGGTGGACGAAGTACACAAACCAGTTCATAGAGACAGTATGTAAAGTATTACTCCATTAAAATTACAAAAGTATTTGCCATCAAATGTACTTAAGTATGCAAAGTACTATAATTTATTATGGCTGTAATGTTCCTATTATCATTTTGATCACAAGACTCTTTGCTTAATCAACTCGGTGTATGTAAAAAAGACTCTGTTACTCTCAGTGCACCGATCTAATAGTATGATATTAATGAGTCAAACACTGATTGATATCTATTACAATTATCATGAGCCCAAAGCCTTTTTTTCAACTGCTTCAGAAAAATCATGCAAATAAATTCACAGGTGTTGTATAAAGTTTAAATCAGGAGTTTTTTCTCTCTAAATGTTCTGCTTGCTGCTGAACTGATGCTGAACTGTATGTTGGGGATAAGTCGATACACCAAGTGCCAATCAGAACAAGTTTAAAACTGAGGGCGAGTCTGATTGGTGGATTGCTGCGTGTTTCACCAGTTACGTTTTTATTCGCTCGTAAATAAAAAGCAATGACTGATTTCGCAAAAAGGAGAAAAAAGTGAGATATTTGACTTTGAAATGTAGTGAAGTGAAAGTAAAAGTCTCCCCAAGTGGAAATACAGTATTTCAGTTAAGTACAGATACACGAACTAACTTAAGCTTCTTAAGTACAGTATCGAATTATAGCTACTTCGTTACAGTCCATCACTGTTTTTACCATTTTGCCAAGATTAAAAATCATCTGTGTAACAATCGAAATAAACTTTGTAAAGTAACGACCACAATGAATCGTTCCAGCAAATGTAAATCAATTATTATTAAAAGATGGAGTGATGTGTGAAATCTAGCAAGATGATGTACTTGCACTGTAATGGTCACTAGTCGTTGGTCACTAGTGAGCTTTTCTTTAGCTGAATTCGAGTGGCCATGGTTTCAGCGGTACAGCATGTTAAATACGCAAACGCAGAGCTAGCTACATGGGTTTTTTTGTGTGTGTGTGTGTGTTTTTTTTTTACAGTGCTTAAACCAGATACATTTGTGCTAAAAATAAAAGTAGCAGCGAAACGCTGGAGTTTAAAGCTGATTCTTGTATTGCGTCTCTGTGCGGCTGTGCCATGACGAGAAAACATTTTGCTCTGCTTCCTATTTGACAGGTAGAACACCTGCGCTGCTTGCTTCTGGCTAAATCAAACACTTCAAGCAGCACAATGAGGATAAAAAAAAAAAACTGGCTCAGAAACTTTAAGTAGAAACAAGATATGGAATAAGTAAGTTAAAAAAAAAAATTGACAGAGATACTGTTTCATCACCAACACCATCCCTCACTCGCTTCTCATTTGCATAAACTTCAGGTCGTTGTTTGCGCCCGGCGAAGGGAACGGTGTGTAGTATACACTATATATTATGTGTCCCATTTGGAGCACAGCCATATATTGCAAAGAAATACTAGGAGAAGGAGAAATGGAAATCAGGTCACACTGATAAATGTGTCTTTGAAATCGAGCTGGACACAAACAGACTCAGTGCAGTCAAATGGAAGGCGCACAAACACACACACGCACACTCACAAACACACACACACACACACACACACACACACACACACACACACACACACACACACACACACACACACACAGAGAAAAGCAGTTACTTTAATGTAGTTGTGCAAAAGCGGAGTGCTTCTCTGAGTAATTACGGCTCTCAGCGTGAATAATCAAGAGAGCAGATGGAGAGAGAGGGAGAGAGAGAGTGATAGAGCACTGATGCTAATTGCACATACACATAGAGCTTGCATGAGCCTTTCTTTTACATACACAGGCACACACACACACTCAAAAACAATCATGCTTGGACACACTCAGTTACACACACAGTCTGATTCAGACCTGCTGTAAAATCCATCCTGAAATAAGATCTCTCTTTGTTTCTTCCAAATATTCACTGTCATTCCAGTCACTGTGTGTGTGTGTGTGTGTGTGTGTGTGTGTGTGTGTCTGTGTGTCTGTGTGTGTGTCTGTGTTAAAATGCCTATAATGACCATTTAGTCCTATATACACAAACAAGCAGGATATTTTTAGTGTCGAATTCTAGTGTGTTAATCTGAATGGCTCTGCGACAGTAATGCAGCTAACGAGTAATAGGATCCGCTTTCTGTAACAATACACACACATGTTCTTGGTAAAAAAAAAAAAAAAAATCACAACCCGGAAACTATATTTTAGCACTGTGGTGTGATTCTGGTGCTAATTTTCACTACTCTTTGCTGACACTCACATTCAATCGTGATATAGTTATGACTAGTGCAGCTACAGTGATGTTAAAGGAGGAGAAAATCTCTATTTTCCAGTAAAGTTGAAAGTTAGATTAATATGAAATCCAGCAAATTCGAAAATGGACTCAAGTGCTGGACTCAAAGTCGCAGAATGCAACGCAGCAGCAAGCAATACGATGCCGAGGAACAATAGAGACCGAGCGAATTCATGATCTACGTGAGGGGAAGCGTGACCGCTTTGATGACCAGAGCTGAGGGCAGCAGTAGCGTGAAAGTTGGAGCTTTGGAAACGAATCAGTTCGAGCAGAGTGTACTGAAAAGGAGGGAAGAGAGCTCGACAGACTGATAGACTGAAGAACTGAAGAAAAGGCAAAATTCCACTGGCACGCCTGGAAATCAAAATGGCACACTAAACTGGGACGCTTTCATTTCGCTAAAGCCTTTTGAACGGCTTGTGATATTTGAACCAGTTCTGTTCCCAGCCTACAGAGACCAATTTTAATTACAGAAAGCGTGATTATTCTAAGATATACAATTAAAACACAAAGAGGAGTCTGTAATTTATAGTTTGCTGAAATCGTTAAGGCCTTCAGTGAGCTCTGTGGAAATAGCCTGAGGCATCCCCTCTGGCTCCACTTGTATCTCGGTTTTGCCATTAATGGCAGCACTGCACACGTACTGGACTCTGCCTTACTTAAGTCCCTTTTTATTAAAAAAAAAAAAAATGTCTGTCTGCACCAAAAATCCCAAACCTGTGACACACACGATCAAGGGAAATTAGCTAACGTTAAGCGATAATCAGGCTAATAATGAATATTCATGAATATTAATATATGCTTATTAAAGTAAAGGTGTAAAGATGTTTGTACACAATTTGTAGTGATTTCTAGTGTTACATAAAAAAAGAAACTATTATATTTTAAATAGGATTTGAAATCCATAAAAACAAACACCAAGAATCAGTGTTGTAAAGATATAAGATAATAACAGCAGAAGATCTTCTGTCCTGCTCCTGGGTACAGAAATGGAAGACAAGTGAATAAATGCAGCAGCGTTCTGCTCTAAAGTCATCGCAAGATAGATATGTTTTCGCTCCTCTTCCAAACGCTCCTGGCAAAGAGCTTGATTTAACAAGTTCTAGAGCGTGTTATTTGTGCCAGACTAAAATTGTGGGTGGATGGAAAAAGTTTGCACTCTTTCCTTCAGCAATGTGTTTTCTTTTGTGTTTTTTTTTAAGGAGGCAAACTGCCGTAAACTAATAACGCCAACTATATGTGTTATTCAAAAAGAAAGTATTTATCTGTGTGAGAAAGCGTCATATGAAACTGTAATGCATCCTGTTTAAACATCAGTGGAGTAAGACAAGACCAAAAACATCCATCCAACAATCTGCAAGCCTTCTTTACAAAAACAAAATATGAACTATATAAAAAAGAAAGAAGTTGCAGACATGCAGATTTAAGCTAAAACACTAGATACAACAACCAGTTTTCTCAATGCCTGGTGGTGGGACTGAGTAGAGTCACTGATTATCAGCGGTCAGATTGTTCCTACGTTTTTTTTTTTTTTTTTTTTTTTTAATTAGCTCTTGTTTGGTTAAATAGCTGAGCCCATTCCACATTCCTGCTGAGGATGTACAGTGTCTATAAAATGACTAACAATTGAAATCCGAACACAAACCAACTTTCCCCAGACAATTTTTGACACACCATCAAAATTCCCTCCCCGAATAAATCGCTCTCATTTACAATGTGTTTGTGCTGCTTTGTGCATCCTCATCATACCAGCTCTGTTAGCATGCTCATAAATCTAATTGCTTTTGTACTTCATTTACTAGATTTTTTTTTAAATCTGTTGTCGCTTGAAGAGTGCATAAATAAATGTAATTCAATTTGAATCGGTTTAATTGTTAGCCTCAAGAGTGATTCTTCCTTTTTCGCATCACTGCCAAAAAAAGACACACTTAGTTTTATTCAGAAAATGGCTCATATCCAAACTGGACTTTTTTCCCCTGCTGATTAGTTTCAGTGTTTTATCCTAATGAACAGGCCACGGCTATTTTTTATTGAAGATGTGATCGTCTGGGCATTTACGGCTACATTTCTTTGGTCTGTGCACACAAAAAAGTGCATAAAGCTCAAATGCCTTTTATTATATTTTGGTTTTTTGGTATGTAGACGTATATTATAGTTTCCTTTTATTAGATGATATTTTCTTTTGATGCCTTTTTTTGTGCAGAAACATTGAATTGATTTCATTAAACAGAACACATTTCACTCATTCTCATTGGTGATATTAATTGCGGCTACTCCGAGGGTTGTGTGTTATTCTCCTGTCTGTTTCCAGACACCTTACAGCAAACAAAAAACAAATTGCTATTGACAAAAATGGTGTCATTTTTAATAACCGATGGCATGTACACACCTGCACAGGTTGCAAATTACAAAACACACACACTCACAGGTCTGTTCTAGTGGTAATAAACAACAGATTTAATCAGTTGAAAGCATTGTTAGTTGTGTTTGTAGTGTGGAGTTCTTGTGTGTGTATGTGTGTGAGAGCATGTTGGGGGTTGAAGGAATGATGTCAGGGACACATACGCCCATCTGCTCATTCTGACCCATCTGTTCTGCCTACACACACACACACACACACACACACACACACACACACACACACACACACACACACACACACACACACACACACACACACACACACACACACACACACACACACACACACACACACACACACACACACACACACACACATATACTGCATGTATCCCAGCATACATTTTACACCTGTACCATCTCTTGCTTACAAATGCCCCTCTTGGAGCTAGTTTTTATAAGTGTGTGTGTGTGTGTGTGTGTGTGTGTGTGTGTGCGTGATTGGGTGAAAATCTCTGACCTTCTCTTGCCAGTGCAGCACTCCAATGATGATCAGAATAAAAACACACACTCCGATCAACGCCACGGCTGTCAGCAACACAATATTACTGGGAGTCAGATAGAGTTTAGCACTCCAACTGTGGAGAGAGAGAGAGAGAGAGAGAGAGAGAGAGAGAGAGAGAGAGAGAGAGAGAGAAGGAGAGAAAAAAAGAGAGAAAGACCTTTTAGATGTCTTTAATGCATAATTTTACATGTTTTAAAGCCTCTCAGACACTACCGCTGAACTACTGTTTTTCCTCAAGTCCGTCTGTTTTCTCAGCCTGAATCTTCTGCTCAGTGAAAGCACTTTCAGATTTCCAGTTCTTCACCATGTTGCGCTAATTTGACAATTCTGACTATTCTGGGAAGAACAGTTAGTCAGATCTAAAGTGTTAATCTGTTCTACCGTGCACAGTGAGTCAGGTTGTGAATGTGGTACTTCTAAATATTTATTTGTGCTGATCTCGTCTTCTTCCTCTGATTTAAAGCTGTTAACAATTAACAATTGTGTTTTTTCGTCGTCTTTTATATCATCTAGTCGTGCCCCTGCTCTGCTCCTCCTGCTTCTATTTTACAGGGTCACAGAGAGATTTTCAGTTCAGGGTAGCTAGCACTAACACTAATGCCTGCAGCAGTGCCAGGTTTAGCACAAACACTGCATCTGATGTTTGTGATGTTAAATTCGATAACGTCTGTGTTGGCCTGAGCATTAGCATTCGTTGTGGGTCCTGTTTTTGCGTCAGTGTGGACGTAATTGTAATGTTAAGCACTGACCTTTGCCAGCACTGCCTCTATTTCATCACTACTCAGGGATTCATTTACTTCAGGCTTCAGCTTGCTGGTGCTCTTCCACTGAGAGTCCACTGAGCTCCATGGCTGTACAGCATTGTGTGGACGGCTAAAATTTCTAGGCCTGCTGTGCCCACACTCAAAATACCTCAGGCACTTAGTCCTAACACACACTGTGTAATTGCTTTCTCCATGTTTGCATTTAAACGTCTGCACTTAAATCTATGTACTCTTAACTCTTCACAAAAGACAGGACAGGTGTTTTACTAGATTGTTCCAGTAGACAAAGATAGTTTTGAACTGTGCTGGCCAACCGCTGCATTACAACTGCTTTTTTAATTTCATCCGTATTCCACTTTCAGTCAGGCTTTGCTTTTGCACTATTACAAGACTACCACTTGCTTTGTTCATGCAGGAAGATCAGTAGATGTTCTCAAACCCGTCCTGCTCTCCTATAGCCAACTCCATCTCAGCTATTGACAGCTATGCTGGAGATACAGCTTACTCCCCGTCTCTCGCAAACTAGTTACACGATTTACTACACCGCACATATAGTCAATAGTTCAATAGTCAATAGTTCACTATTTAATTAAAGAAAATGAAAAAACAAATCTACATATATTAACACTGATGCTTTAAGCAAGACACTCATTTTCAGCCAATGTCATTGCATGCAAAGCGATAGACAGAGAGAGAGAGAAAGAAAGAAAGAGAGAGAGAAAAAGAGAGAGAGAGAGTGGGGGAATGGAGGGAGGGAAGAGTATATAGTCCATTCTGGGAGAAAACCGCTGCATTTACACACTCCATCAGCAACATCAAATATTTATAACATTTGATTCTGGCTTTAGTTAATTAACCTTAATTAACATTACCAACAATTAATGTATATCTTAGTTCAAACTAATAGAACAAGGTGTGTGTGTGTGTGTGTGTGTGTGTGTGTGTGTGTGTGTACCTGCGAGGGTCACTATTGGGATAAGGGATGACTATGAGCTGAGAGTTGGGGATGATGGCAGTCCATTCCTGTTTCCTTATGTCCTGCAGAAGGGGAAGAAAAAGATATAGATAGAACAAAAGAGAGAAGAGCAAAGTATAATACCGTGTATTAGTTACATTACAATTGAAAATTGCCATGACAATTAACCCTACTTTCTTAATGTAACCCCCTTTCAAAGTTCAGTGTCGTTAATTTGTCGCATACATAATACATACTGTATATTGGATGTAACATAGTGAGTCCCCTTTAATCCTACCACAATGCTATTATTCTAATGTCACTTCATTTCTGCAGAGCAATTTCATTACCTAACCTGCATCTCCTTCAACTGAACTATATCCCCATGGTCTTTCTAACACAACCCTGTTATTCTACTGGATCTTATTCCATCCAATATCTAACCCTGCCCTCTTATTGTGCCCCTCCCACACCATCCTACCATATCCTGTCTGCCACACCTGTGTACCATCATTACCCAGGATTTCTACTTAAGTCTTGCCTTCATCTAAACCCACCTTCCTACCATAAACTTTCTGTCAGTTACAGTAATGCTGCCATTTTTTGAACAATAAAGCCATTTAAACAAGTTCCATTAATCCATAACATTACCATTATACCATATCCTCATCATCCACACGTTACACACACTGTTACTGTACATTGTACAAAAGTTCTAAAGTAAACTATTTATCTTTTACGTGACGCACAATCATGTTATTTGCGCTACCATGCACTCTCGCACTTTATGTACATTACTGATCTGATTTATCTTAAGTTTGTAATATTTATCTTAGGTTTGTAATCTAGTGTACCAGTGCAGATTTATTCATTGATGGAGACACTTTTATACGTCGCTCTGGACAAAGGGTGTCTGTCGCAAACTTAAAATACTCTGTATTCCTACTTAATACTCCTATTGTCTATATTGTCTCGTATTGTTTGTATTGTCTAGTGTAGATCAAATTTTATTCTGTATTGTATTGTCTGTTTTGTCTTGTATAGTCAAGTCAAGTTTATTTCTATTGCACTTTTCACAACAGACATTGTCTTAAAGCAGCTTCAAAGAATTTTAACAGTTAAGGTGAATGGTGTGTGTTTATCCCTGATGAGCAGCCGTGGCGACTGTGGCAAGGAAAAACTCTCTTAGACGTTATGAGGAAGAAACCTTGAGAAGAACCAGACTCAAAAGGGAACCCATCCTCATTTGGGTGACATCAAGAGTGTGATTATAGTCTTTAAGCAATACAGAACACTAAAGAGTGAGAACTCACATGAGCACTGGAATGTAAGATTACGAGTAATGCTCTTGTAGTCCAAGCTAAATGTATAGTGTTATTTATGTCTGTACTTTTAAGAGTCACCAACAGCTGGAACCAAATTCCTTGGCCAATAAACCTGATTCTACCTTTCCTCCACATTCCCTCTGGTAACTCTACTAATTTTGCTATGCTGGACGTTAATTCTGTTGTCCCTCTAAGCTTCCTGCAGTCCTACTGCAATATCTAGTGTAACCCCATGCCGGAGTTCTACCATATGATTACATGCTAAATAATAATAAAAAAAACGTTACGTACTGAGGGTGTGGTGTGGAAAGGGCAGAGCCAAGCCCTTGTGATTAATCTAGCTCTGATTTACACCTGTGGCAGCTGGTAGAGTGCAAATTAGCATAACTTCTTTATGGGTTTAATGTACGACATACAGCAGCTCAATCAATTACAGAGCTATCATTGCCTCTAAAGACGCTCATTCAGTAATTAACTCAGACACTGCACTCATCTTTCTATTGTTCTCTGCGATTCCTACAGAGGGTTTTATTTCCGAAGCTGCATCGATAACAATAACCCATAATCACTTTGTTTTCTCGCACACTTGAACGAGAGTGCGGTTAGGATGAGCTGTGATGCTATTTTAAGGAAATGGAGTGGATGCATGGTTGTGCAAAAGAGTTAGAGGAGAAATGAGAAGAAAAAAATAAAAACAAGCAACAAGAAAAGTAAAAGTAGGGAGAATGAGATGGAATTCGGGAAAGAATCAGAGGAGGTGGAGAGGAGAAGGCAAATAAAATAGGGAATTGGAAACCATATTGAAAAGATGAGGCGAGGAAGAGGTGCGATGAAGAATGCATGAAGACAAGAAAGGAAATGAAATAGGTTGAGATGTCAAGAAGGCAAAAACGAGAAAAGAAGAAACGGGTTGGGGCAGATAAGAGAAAAATAGAAAGGAAAGGTGATGAAAGAGATGCGAAAAATAGGAAAACTGACAGCGGAGGAGAGGCGAGCAGGAAAGAGAGGTGATGAGGATGAAAGGAGAAAATGAAGGGAGCTCAGTGGATGGACGGAGGAAGACTAAAGTGGGAAGCTGTGATGAAAGGACGGAGAAAAAAGGAGGCTGAAAAGAAGATGAGGATGAGAGAAAAAGAGAAAGAGAGAGAGGCAGAAAAAAAATGGACACAGAGCAGAGGAAGAAGGGAAAAGCAAAAGTAATATAAGAAAAAAATAAAAGAAAGAGGGCACAATAAAGAGAAAAAGAAGAAGATGAAAGGGAAAGAGCTGAAAAGAAAAGGTGAAGGAAGCAGACATAAAGGGGGTGAATAGAAAGTTGGAAGAGAATGTCAGCAGTTCAGATTGATATTGAAGAGTGTTGGACTTTCTCTCTCGCTCAGAGCGTAGATGAAGGGCAGAGGGTGAATTAAACTTGCTGAGAGAGAACAGAGTGCTGTGAGCACATGACCTCTGCTTTCCGTAACGCAAACCGGGTTTCAACCGAACGCTAAACTTTCAACAGCTACAAAGGAAGTGGAATTAAAGCGCAAACGTGCGTGTACCTTGACTCCAGGGGGTCGGGGGATGCCGACGAAAAGGTGATCCAGGAAGTTGGCACTGCGGCCAAGACCCAGGACGGTGTAGGGAAGCTGGAGAGAGAGATGAGCTGACTGACTCAGCTGACCCGCTGCAGAAAGAGAGAGCGAGAGAGTGAGTGAGGGAGGGATGAATATGCCAGTTGAACTCAGTAGGCCTGTCAGTATACAAGTTGGCTATCTTCCTCATCCAACACACAATAACTAAGCCTAGGGCAACTTCATAACCAAGAGCAGACCACCATCTGTGGATCAAAATGCTCCTGGACTCAAAATCATCCTGTTTAAATGATGTTTGGACACATTATATGGATTTTGCATTTTGGGTCAATCATACGAACTGAGACATTGGTTTAAAACTGATCTATTCAGGACGAGGCTATGTGCGATATCAAATAAGCTAAGGTCGCTAGGAAAGGAGGCTAGCTGTGGATGAACAAATGATTTCTGTGGTAAACTTTGACCTGTACCTGTTAAATGAAAATGATAAATAGATTCTCATCTCTTTAACAAAGCAAATGGTGTAGAAATGTTATTAGGGTGAGCAAGGATTAGAAATAAGCATGGAAATGTGGAAGGGCAGTTGTACAAAAGAAGACAAAGAACATTGAGGGCGGAATATGAAGCAGGCAGGATTGTGTAGAAAAGCTGACAGTGTGTGAATGTAATAAGAGAAAGCGTCCCACAGCCCAACAAAAGCCTCTCTAATTGCTCCAATCACACCCACACACCATTTACAACAGGTTCGGCATGAAGTCACAGCTAAAGCAGCAAAAAAGCACAAAACAACTCTCCGTTCTGTAACCGAGGAAGGGCTATCTATATAATTATTGCATATGGACTCAAAGACACGCTCTTTAAAGATTTCCCGGTTGGCGCAATTTTATAATTAGTGCACGTTCGTTATCTGCTATTTATGACTGTGCATTGAATCAGTCAGAAATCTTGTCAGATTAGCCCAGGTGAGCTAACTGGCTAAATAAATAAAGAAAAAAAAAATCTGCAAACCATCTAAACTTTCATATATGGAAACAAAGGATTCATGCATCTCATTAAATTATTAAAAAAAAAGTTAAAAATAAAATGCCAGAAAAAGGATATAATAAAGAATAAACTAATAAATAGCCTAAAAAGCTAGCTTCATGCTAAACTGAACAGAAATGTGTTATTTTTAAGATGAGTCGGCGAGAACGATTATGAATATTTATTGGTAATGCGATCCAGGTCCAGGTGGATGTAAGATGCCTCTGAGGAATCTTGATCCACATCTGCATGTGTGTGTGTGTGTATGTGTGTGTGTGTTAGCAGCAGGAGAAAGGTCACTGTATATCCGTTGTGTTTGAAAAAACAGGCAGCAGCAGTTTAATGAAGGTATTAAAGAGAAACCCAATTAGCAGTGTGAAGCTGATTTCCATGATAATATATGAGTGAGAGAGAAGCTCCTGTGGTGATGTAATGTTGTGACAGCTGATTCACCTCCATTACACTAAATAACTGTAAAATGAGGCGCAACGCACCTCATTAAACAGAAAACAATTTAAATAGTCATCAC
The DNA here is from genome assembly GCF_946808225.1 of Silurus aristotelis. Lineage (NCBI taxonomy): Eukaryota > Metazoa > Chordata > Actinopteri > Siluriformes > Siluridae > Silurus > Silurus aristotelis. Next base: position 12,201,029 of record NC_139582.1, read on the forward strand.
AGAAATCCAAACAATAGAAACAGTAACACAGATTCTGTAGCGCCTCAGCTAACAGGCAGACATGGCGAAAATCACTGACACTTTCTTGGTCATCAAGACTTTCTAGCAATGTCCCAAAGTGACACATGACACGGTATTTGGAATAAATACTACTGGATTAGAGGCATCTCTCATTTTCTTCCTCCCACCATGAACACCTTATGGACCTAACAGCTTGTGGCTATAGTCAGAGCTGCAGGTACTGTACTCTGTCCTTCAGCTTGCAACAGACTCCTCAAAACTGTTGTTCCATGGTGACTGTATTTGTATTTTTATTCAGTTCTACACAAGCTTCAACTTTATTCAACTGTCAATATGTTTCCTATTTGGCATTGCTTATGAGTTGTTCGTTGTTAGGACTGTTCTTGAGTCTTACTTTATGGGGCACTGTCGACAAGTTTTTGTTGGTAGGACTGTCCACAAGGTTTTATTGTTAGGACTGTCACAGTGAGATTTTTCTTTTTGGCACTGTCCAAATGTTTTTGCTAGAATGACCACCTGCAAGGTTTATTTTCCCCCTTGTTAGCAATGTCCGTCAGATAGAAAGAACCTTGCAATGTGGTTGAGAGGTTCTCCCTCACCATTGAACACACGTTCTATCCTTTCGCAATTCAACATCACTGCCTCACGTTCTCAATCTGCATTATCTGTATTTTCACCTTGTTTTTTTCCAGATATAACACCATTTAACCAACCAGCAGGTCTGTGGCTATGCTCTGGCAAGACAGTTAAGTGTGTTTCCCTTCCATACCATCATACCATATGCTGTTGAATGCTGAGGCTGTTTTTTTGATGTTGTGGTCAACTCTGAATACAGAGGTTCCTTGTGACTTTTTGATAACTCAACAGCTTTCATGGTTAGGAAGCATGGAATAGAGCATCCGAGTTACATATCTAACAGAAGCGGATAACTCCGACCCAACAAAAAGAGCAAAAGGTTCCATGGAAACATGACTGTAATACAAAGATTGCAAACTCTGAAACAGATGTTACTTTGTGATTTTGTTAGAAGAATCTATGTGGTTCTCGTAAGTTCCTGGCTGACCATCCAGGCTGACCGTGTGTAGGTTTGGGACAGGGCTCTGCTTGGACGCTAACAGAAAGAAAAACTGCTACTACATTACACGTGTATGTATATATATATATATATATATATATATATATATATATATATATATATATATATATATATATACACATGTATATATAAAAGCAACACCGCTAAACACAACCCTCAAAGCTGAAAAACTCAGAGGATTTGTTTTCATCTCACTACCCACACACACACATACAAACACTGGTCAAGGTGTGTTTGTGTCCAGATTTGAGCACTGGCTTCAAATCCCTGGACACAAAACAATTGGGCTTAGCAAGCCAGGCAGAAACCAAACAGCCAGACAGCTGAGCGCGCACACACACACACACACACACACACACACACACACACACACACACACACACACACACACTTTTTTCAGTATTTGTGACAATCTTGCATTGACAGTAATTTCTGTAGCTAAATCCTGTAGCTATTATGCCTACACCTGACCCTAACCCCAACCTCATTAAAAAGAAAATAAATATTCTGGCTTGTAATGCATGTAAATGCACCTTATTAGTTTTGCGTTAACTTCTGGTCCCGGTGGTAATATTTTACAGCTTTTCACCGCTCTTTTAAAAACAATTCTACATTTAGTGCAGTATTCCGAGCTCATTAAATAAAATGGTTTAAAATGACATGTTTAGAAAGACTTTACAAACACCCTCCGGGAGTTCTGAGGAGGTGCTTTTCAAGGAATGTGTTTCTAAAGAGGCTTTCTGCCTTGGTTTGTGTGCGGGTGCGCACGCCTACATACCACAGACACTAATGGAGTATAATAAGGAATGTAATAAAGGCATCATATGAGCATCCTGTCATCTTGGAGAACAAGCAGTGAGAGTTTTTCCAGATTTATTATTGAGAAGAGTGTCTCCAACAGAGGCCATTATCATTGTCATTCTCTCTCTCTCTCTCTCTCTCTCTCTCTCTCTCTCTCGCTCTCTCACACACACACACACACACACACACACACACACACACACACACACACACACACACATGCGCACACAGCCTCTTATCATAAGAGCTCTTATAACGAGTGAGGCTATATGATAACGTGACACACTGCATGATTTTGATGGAGGACGCAAAACTGCAACACACACACAAACCAGACACAAGTCCATCAATGCTGCATTCACATTCATTGTGCCACACTGTAGTCCACTCTGAGGCGACACAACACGAAATATGACAGTTCATATTGTTCCCAATTTTAAGCACAAATGATTAATCAGGTTGTGCTGCCTAGATGCAAAGATGCCCATATTTCTATATCCACAACCTTATTCCCCCTCATACATTTTATCTCATAGATTTACAGAAACTCATACCAATTTATAGTTCTGGTGCCATAGTGAGGTGATAAAAGGAAAACAGACTACTACATATCAGCATGATCCAAATAATGAAAGAGCCCTTTGAAGGTATGAAGAAATGAACCGAAAAAGCAGGAAATAAATTACGATGAAGGTGAGCTGGAGGTGCTTGTAGCTGTGCTTGGTTAAAAAAAGCCATAATCAGGTAGAAATCTGAGCTCTTGGCGAGGCCATGTTATGGTTATTGTCACCTCGGTCTGAAGTGCACATTTCTTTTTTTCTTTTTTCTTTTATGACAGAACACACTTCCCTAAAAGAGCACAGTTTGTCGTAGCTGAATATTGGTAGCAGTGAGCTGAAACGCTCACATTACACTGGCAGGTAGGAGGGCACTGGAATATTTGATTGAACACAGCAGGGTTTCAAAAAAGGGAAAAGAAAACACGAAAAAAATAACCTCCATTTCATATCATATTACTTTCACTGTGCTTATTACAAAACCATAACCGTTCCCTGGTGTGAGTTTTCCCCTCAGTGGTGTATCGGCCTACAGGACCGCAGGGTTTATTGCCACGCACGTACATGATGTACTTATAATGTTATGCCACTTTCTGTAGTTAAAATGTCATAAATATATGGCTTCATTTACTTTAGTCATTAGTATATTAATATTAATTATCAGGAGAAGAGAACTTAATAACATGAAATTCAGATGCATAATTTATTTAGCCTTAATTATGCTTGTATTTTATTGTATTATGCTAAACAATCGGTGTAGTTCCTCATGAGCATTTAATTTAAAGCATCTATAAAAATATACTTAAATAAATAGAGTTTTTTATGCTCTGTGGACTAGGAACAGCTTTACAATAAAATCTGTGAATTTGCATAAATATGCAGTTTGGTAACCCGTATAGTATCGCCATGACATCCACCATCCATCTGTTCATCACTAGTAAACATGTAGCTAATAACTATTTAGGAACTCCGATCTGATGCTGTAATCATTAAATGTGATTGGTCCAGCTTACTTTATGACATCATACATATCCCCACCCCCTAAAAGTACTAAGGATGCTTTGGTTGAAGTACAAAAATGTGAATTAAGCTCTCTGTGTGAAAATCTATTCTAAAATAATGGATTTATGCAAATCGGATTCAGAATCTACACCATTTTGGATGCCATCATGATTTTTAAACATTAAAAACGGTGGCTGAAGAGAGTGAAATTAAAAGCGGGCAGATTCTGGGGACTGCCAGTGATACCATCTTGATTTTAAATTGAGCAGTAACAATATGTGGAGGAGGGCAGCGGAAAATCGATTCGCTTTTCTCGAGGCCGTGGTGAGTTGAAGCCGCAGAGCAGCAGAGCCCACAGCAGAGCGAGGGGAAAGACCTTGGAAAGATAAAAACATCGCCTTAAAACATTGTGCTGCTGAACGGAATGTGAAATGGCCGTCAGTGTGTTTATTCACATTTACAGAGTCTAAAAGTAGCACTGGTCGGTGCAGCTTTCCTAGTTATTAACTCTTACGCTTATGATACGACTTTCATTTTTCATTAAGTGTGTTAGTGTTTAAGTATTAAACACCCTGGGACTAAACCTATGTTTCTAAACCAACATATTCTAATTTAATAAGGCTATTTGAAATGCCAAAGACCTCTGGAGTATGAACCGACCATCCTCCTGTGTGTGTGTGGAGGGAAGTGAAGTTAAAATATAACCACACACACACACACACACACACACACACACACACACACACACACACACACACACACACACACACACACACACACACACAAAATTGAGAAATTATACATTAACATGTTACAGTACTGTATGCATCATTCAATAGGCCATTCTACTGTATTTCAAGTTATATGTAGTTAACTGTAAAGTATTAGCTGGTGCTTTATTTTCAGCTAGCTAGGGGTTGAGATCACACAATAGGAGAGTAAATAATGGTGTGTAAATTTATTATTTTGAGCTGTTGCTATAGTCCACTTGATGTGCTTGCTAGATAATCATATTCCTGTACTGTAGGATATGCGTGGCCACTGTTTTGACCTAAGTTGGGGCTGCTTGTTACAATTTTTGGGCTGGTGGCATTACTGATATCTAATGGTAGGTGGCGCCACTGTGTGTGAGGGGGTATTGCAAATGTTCGAGGCACAAGCAACAAGATTACTCATTGGACAGTGCGTTGGCTATGTAGCTAAACTTAAATCGAAATTGATTACATGAAGTGGACTGAATTACAAACCCGATTCCAAAAAAGTTGGAACACTGTACAAATTGTGAATAAAAAAGGAATGCAATAATTTACAAATTTCATAAACTTATATTTTATTCACAATAGAATATAGATAAAATATCAAATGTTGAAAGTGAGACATTTTGAAATGTCATGCCAAATATTGGCTCATTTTGGATTTCATGAGTGCTACAAATTCCAAAAAGTTGGGACAGGTAGCAATAAGAGGCCGGAAAAGTTAAATGTACATATAAGGAACAGCTGGAGGACCAATTTGCAATTTATAAGTTCAATTGGCAACATGATTGGGTATAAAAAGAGCCTCTCAGTGTGGCAGTGTCTCTCAGAAGTCAAGATGGGCAGAGGATCACCAATTCCCCCAATGCTGCGGAAAATAGTGGAGCAATATCAGAAAGGAGTTTCTCAGAGAAAAATTGCAAAGAGTTTGAAGTTATCATTATCTACAGTGCATTATATCATCCAAAGATTCAGAGAATCTGGAACAAGCTCTGTGCGTAAGGGTCAAGGCCAGAAAACCATACTGGATACCCGTGATCTTCGGGCCCTTAGACGGCACTGCATCACATACAGGAATGCTACTGTAATGGAAATCACAACATGGGCTCAGGAATACTTCCAGAAAACATTGTCGGTGAACACAATCCACCGTTCCATTCGCTGTTGCCAGCTAAAACTCTATAGGTAAAAAAAAAAAAACATATCTAAACATGACCCAGAAGCGCAGGCGTTTTCTCTGGGCCAAGGCTCATTTAAAATGGACTGTGGCAAAGTGGAAAACTTCTGTGGTCAGACAAATCAAAATTTGAAGTTCTTTTTGGAAAACTGTGACGCCATGTCATCCGGACTAAAGAGGATAAGGACAACCCAAGTTATTATTAGCGCTCAGTTCAGAAGCCTGCATCATTGATAGTATGGGGTTGCATGAGTGCATGTGGCATGAGCAGCTTACACATCTGGAAAGGCACCATCAATGCTGAAAGGTATATCCAAGTTCTAGAACAACATATGCTCCCATCCAGACGTCGTCTCTTTCAGGGAAGACCTTGCATTTTCCAACATGACCATAGCAGACCACATACTGCATCAATTACAACATCATGGCTGCGTAGAAGAAGGTTTCGGGTACTGAAATGGCCAGCCTGCAGTCCAGAACTTTTACCCATAGAAAACATTTGGCGCATCATAAAAAGGAAGATGCGACAAAGAAGACCTAAGACAGTTGAGCAACTAGAAGCCTGTATTAGACAAGAATGGGACAACTTGTCTCCTCAGTCCCCAGACGTTTGCAGACTGTTAAAAAAAGAAGAGGGGATAGCACACAGTGGTAAACATGACCTTGTCCAAACTTTTTTGAGATGTGTTGATGCCATGAAATTTAAAATTAACTTATTTTTCCCCTAAAATGATAAATTTTCTGTTTAAACATTTGATAATTCATGTTATATTCTAAATAAAATATTGACACTTGAAACTTCCACATCATTGCATTCTGTTTTTATTCACAATTTGTACAGTGTCCCAACTTTTTGGAATCGGGTTTGTACATTCCTTAGCAATGTTTAAGAATAGAAGAAGAAAGATATAAGAATCATAAGAATGATGCCTATTTAGATTTTCATTAAAAGTGACGAAGATGGACAGGATGAGAAGTAAGTTAATTAAAGGGACAGCGCATGTAGGACGTTTTGGAGACAAGGTGAGGGAGGCGAGATTGAGATGGTTTGGACATGTGCAGAGGAGGGACTTGGGGTATATCGGTAGGTGAATGCTGAGGATGGAGCCACCAGGAAGGAGGAAAAGAGGAAGACCAAGGAGGAGGTTTATGGATGTGGTGAGGGAAGACATGCAGGTAGTTGGTTTGAAAGAGACAGATGTAGAGGACAGAGGGGTATGGAGACGGATGATCCGTTGTGGTGACCCCCTAATGGAAGAAGCCGAAATAATAAGAAGAATGATGACAAAATATTTTTTCTTTTAAATGTTTATACAGTAAATGTAAGTAAGAATACTGTACATTTACCAACAAGCCCTTGCTCGTGGCCCTTTACTGATTTGTGGCGAAACATGACGCCTTCAATCCCATGACAGCAGGTTTGTCTATGTCTAACATAAACTCCAGCATTATCTGTATTATTTTTAACAGTCCGGCAAAGAGAAATCCCACTATAGTCAGAAATCCCACCTGAGCTCAAGCTGGCAAGACCAAAGACACAGGAAGTTACAGCAGCTGCTTTGTGCTGATGAAAGAGCTTCTGTTTCTTGTGCCCTCTCTTCCCCTCTGTTTGTTTGGGTGAACATCAGAAGACAGTTTTTCCACAAACACAAGGCAAAATCACAAAGCCACAAGGAAAGCCACAAGGAAATCAGGCCACTCAGGACAAAAAGAAAAACAGACCGAAACCAAACCTCGATCAGTTCTGCACTTTTCTCAGGTGTGGGTTTGGATGTTGGGCTATGGATATTTTATCGCTATGAGAAGACGTTATTTTTATACATTTAACTACATTTCCAACTTAGCAGTTAGTGCTAGTTCTGTTATGTTTATAATTGGAGCGGGGCCAGTCACTGGTTTCCCAGGGCCTAAAATCACTTATATAAGGCTGTACAATTTTATATGAGTATTCCAATCGACAGGATCCTGGAATGACTGACGGTAACGTACGCATTTTGAAATCTCGGATGCTAACAGAGCCTCCTGACCAGTGCTATTGTGTCGAAATGATTTCTGGCTCTCTACCTGCAACGTGGAAAAGGACTTTAAAAGAGATAGATAAAGCAAAAAGGCTTGATAGAAAGACAGACAGATAGGGAGAGAGAGAGAGAGAGAGAGAGAGAGAGAGAGAGAGAGAGAGAGAGAGAGAGAGAGAGAGAGAGAGAGAGAGTAAAGTTTACTGACAGTTCGTTTGCTCCCTAAAAGAAGTGTACACTGCTTGAAGGCCCCTGCAGGCAAGCCGGGACTGGGTGAGGAATTTAAAACCAGTTCATAATTCATCTGTTTTTAAAAAGATCATTTCTTATACAGAGCCCCGGCAGCAGCAACCTCAAATCTTCACTTATCTAAAAATTATTCCCATCTTTGTACCCTGAAGGTAATTTAACTCCGAGTCATCCTGCACTCTGTGGGCCTTATTCTACACACACCACACCAATAACCACACACACACACACACACACACACACACACACACACACACACACACACACACACACACACACACACACACACACACACACACACATCTTAGGAGTTGAGGCCCCATATGAACTTAAAAACACACTTCACAGGTTTGCGGAGTCAAAAGCAGATTTGCCTTCTGACATTTAAGTGCAGACTCCATCTAACACTTCTCTCTGCTTTTGTTCTCAGAGCTTTAAAAGACCGTGAAGCTGCTCGCTGCATAACACTCTAAACACACACACACACTTCTATTTTCACACATGGCCTCTCCTAGACAGTCCTAGCTGTTTACACTGTGAATATTTCATTATGTTACATTAATGGGGTATGGGTCTTCATTTGGAGTCTCTAAACTCTCCTAAAAGGTTTTACACAGTGATGTATTTATTATAGACATAATGCTGGAATTCAGTTATAAAGGGAACAGCATTTTTTCCCAACAATTTTTCGAGAATATTTTCAAACAGAGGAACATTGTCTATTGTAGGAAATCGTTTCCTGCAAGCTTTAGTTTTTTGTCTAATCAAAAATCAACCATTTAGTGTGGACGATACAACAGAGGCACGGGACAACTAAACTAGATTGATCAGGTGTTTGAGTGATCACAGGGTTAGAACGTTTTCTGCAACAAACTTCAGTCAGATACATTTAACACCATTTTTCTGTCAATGTATTGTGGATTGGAGGGAAAAAATATATGAAAATGGTGATATCTCTGCTTCTTCCTGTGACACTGATTGTCATGTGATCTGGTTTTACCCAATCCAAAAGGTCCAAAGGGTCGAATTTCAGATACTTTGTCTTTTTTAATAAAGGCTGCATTTCTGTCATGCTAAATAAATGACTGTTTTCTGTCCTATATGCAAAGAATCTAAATCTGTTCCTGACTGTGGTGTTTTTCTAGGTCGATTAACTTCAATGCAGGACATCCGAGTGCAGAAACACTAAACTGCATAAATTGCACAAAAGATAATCGGGTCTCATTTATTATAGTGGGTCTGGAACATGTAGTAAATGTTGTGCACCAGATAAACACAAAATAAATAGGTATTTATCACACTTGTGTATGAACAGCCATGAGTGGTCACTCATTGGTTGAAGCTTTGAATGAATAATTGGAAGGTCAAAGGTTTGAGACCCATCATTTTATATATATATATATATATATATATATATATATATATATATATATATATATATATATATATATATATATAATCAAATACAATTTTATTTGTGTGTGTGTGTGTGTGTGTGTGTGTGCGTGTGTGTGTGTGTGTGTGTGTGTGTGTGTGTCTGTGTGTGTGCGCGAACCCAAATTCTAAATGGTTATGTGTTTGCATGGCTACATTCATTCATTCATTCATTCATTTGTCTAAAGAAACAAACTCAAATGGTCATATGTGGTAAACAAATTTTCTTTTAAAAGCACAGTGCTGTTTGTCTCAGGTGGCATGGAACATGTCAAAAGGGTTCCAAAAGATGAACTTTACCAACAATGACATAACAGATGCTGTTTTATAAAGTACAGCTTGGCAATTTAATAAGCAATTTGTCACATAAATAAATCTGATATACGTGTGTGAATGTGTGCGATTTATTTCGGCAATTAAACCAGAAAACTTTGCTAAAGCTGAAAAAAAATAATAAAAATGTCGGTTCTGGAAACATAATTTATTGCAGTGTGAGGGTGATATGACTTCTTACCTTCATTCACGTGAATGAAGGTAAGAAGTCATATAATTTTTTAGCTTGAAGTTGTTTGGGAAATGCTCTCCCCAATTGTCCCTTTGAAAATCACCAATAGCGGAAATAGAGATCAACTAAACCTGCACCTTAGATTCCAGTGATGCTAAAAAAACACATACCTCCCTCCACAAAACTGACAATATTTTATTAATCAGAACACGGATTTATTTAGTTGGGGGAACAACCACAACTACTATATTATTATTATTAATAATATTAATATTATACTGTTATCATTACAACTATTTCATTAGCTAAAATATGAACCATAAATCAAGTGTTTTGATTTAATGAACTTTTGCAGTACAGCTGAGTTGCATCTCCAATCATGTTTAAAGAAAAATACATGAAAGGAAATCCACTTTTCAGTTTATTTTAGCAAAGAAAAGAAAAAAAAATGTCAACTGAAAATGAATTGAATGGTTATGGATGGCTTCTCCAGTGTCGGCACATTTCTAACCATCAGGAATAAAGCTGTAAATTTATTTAAACCTCCAACATCCTTAAGACAAAGTTACATGCTGTGTGTGACATACTGACCGTATGTATCGTGATTTAAAGAACCATACATGTCTTGTGTAAGACAATATTATTCTTTGTCTCCTTTTTTCACATTTTTTAGTCACATGGAAGAAAAAGTGAATGAAAATTAGACCAAAAAAAATGCTTTATTTGATAATGATTCTCTTTGTTTCATTTTTTCTCTGGGGTTTCCTAGTAGGAGAGGCCGGCCCGCAAATAGAAATCTGTATTCGTTTGACCCATGGGAGGAGTTTAATCATTAATAGTGTGGAGATTTATTATAACGTTATCTTGGATGTATCATCTAATTCTCAAGTAACGTTTCGGCTAACGAGATTGTTACTGACCTAGTATTGTTATTGGTCCGTTTAAATTTGAGGGGAGGAGTCTCACTTATGAAGAGCCTACCTGTTTGGACATATTCCACAATGAGAGTACCAGGATTCTTCAGGCTCAAAATGTGAAAGAAAAGCACGGGAAGTACTAGTGATCATTTTACACAGAGTCCTGACTCTCACTGAAAACCCCACTGAACATCTTAATGATGTGTTGAAGAAAACTTTATGGAATGGTTTGACTCTGTTCAATCAAGTACAAGATGCTGACCAGAAAATTAATGCAACTCTGGACGGAAATGTCCATGTGTTGTTGCATAAGGTTATGAAAAAATATCACGAGTGCGTACAACAGTGTAATAGACAGCAGGAAACGTAGACTCTCCAAAATGGCACATTTATCTGCTAATACACTTTACTATACTACCACTGGGGATTCTTGAATACATGTGAGCAAGAGCGTGCAAACACACACTAGTGATGGGAAGATCGGATCATTTTAGTAACTTGGTTCTTTGACTCTCGTTCACCGAAATGAACAAATCTTTTGTTTTGGAGTCATTTAGTTTATTTCATTCCTTTGACCAAAAAGGAAGCTATGCAGTGCAATGCATTGAGTGCATTACATGCCTTGTGTATGTAATGCATGTGTATGTATGCATTTCTGGGAGTCAGACCACAGGACTCATGAGATGAAATACTCAATTCAGTTTCCTGTGTAATGCACTGCATAGTGTATATGGGAGTCATGTGATAAAAGAATGAACGGCTCGGACTAGCTGTTGTGTTTCCCGAAAAACAACCTACGGAAATTTTGTTATGCTATGTTCATGTGTGTCCTGTAGAATGTGAACGAATCCTTCTTTGAGACGACTCGTTCTTCTGAGCCACATTAAAATGACTCTTTTTAAACGAACGAATCGGTCATGAGCGATTCATCATCAACACACACACACATACGCAACCTCTTGTACACACACTTGAGATATTCCATCCAATGCATAAAACCGTGCACAGTTACAGTCAGCAAATAGTGTAGAAAAGAACAGGACTGAAGAAAACTGTGGAGCGAAAGATCAGTGGGCTGCTTCCAGAGCCTGAGGGTCTGAGCTTACAGTTGGGAGCAAAGCGTGTCAACGCAGTGTGGCTAAACATCTTTCCATAGCTGGAGCGCAGCAAATACTGAATTTCTGCAAGGCTGTTTCTGTTGTACAGTGGGAACTTTTATGCTATAAGAGTGTGCCAGCACTCACTACCGTTATTCTAAAAAGAAAATCACCTCGGATACGAAAAAAACCCCAACATTTCTCTTCATAATCTTTCCGTTCTGGTGTTTTTCATATCGCAGTGTGGGCTGAAGTGCTCATGTTTAATGCAAGTTAGCTCTGAAAAAAGGAACGCTAAACACAGATGAGTCAGCTGGAGCAGCCAAATTAACAGAGTGAAGGTGTGACTCACCGGAGGCGTTCTTCAGGTAGCCGTTCGAGTCCACTGACGTGTACATGACATATGGACCAGGCTGATTCACACCGAATGGCTAGAAGAAACACACACACACACACACACACACACACACACACACACACACACACACACACACACACACACACACACACACACTTATTAACCAGACTTCAGTAAAGCCAGCAGAAGGATACAACAGTACAGTGGTCATGCACTCCATCTGTTAGAAAATGAAAGCAAAACCAACAAAAGATTTTTAGCACTGACTAGGAAGACCACTGTTTTAGAAATTGTTATAAATAATTTTTACTTTTAATAATAACATAATTATAAAAATGTTAATGTGTTAACAGTGCCTCTTTATGTCTGTGCTGGAACGCATCATAAAGTAGTCACTTTTCTCGACATACAACCTGATGGACTTTCGGCCGGTTTTCGGTTTCTATCTACGTCGGAAGTTGGGGTCCACCTGTATATCGAAAATTGTTTGTGGACACCTGGGTGTGTTTGTTTTCTTCAGAAACAGGACATTTTGAACCCGCTTCATTTCCTTCAGCAGGAAAAAGCCATGCGAGCCTGAAACTTTTACAATCTTAGAAATGTTTCACCTCCTCTGGCTTCGCTGAAGCATTTCGGGTTTTTTCTCCGTCTTGACTCGGACCACTCTACAGACTATACAATTGCGGAGTTCAACACAGGAGCATGCTGCAGCTGCTCCCTGTGCAACTGTATGGACAAGAAATTGTGGACACCTGACCATAAGTGTGGTTTTTGGAATATCTTATTTTACATTCCCCATTTGCTGTTAAAAATACCTCCACTCTTCTGGGAAGATATTCCACTTTATTTGTGGGTGTGGAGATTTGTGCTGATTCAGCCACAGTGGTATTCAGGTACTGATGTAGGGTGAGGAGGCCTGGGGTGCAATCAATGCTCCAATTCATCCCAAAGGTGTTCAGAATGGGTAAGTTCAAAACTCTACAGCAGGCCACTCAAGATCTTCCACTCAAAACCATATGTTCATGGAGCTGGCTTTGTGCGCTGGGGCATGTTGAGACAGGTTCGCGCCTCCAAGTTTAAGTGAAGGGGAAATTTAATGCTTATGCATCCGAAGACATCGTATACAGATGTGTTTAGGAAAGAACCACATATGGCTAAAAAAGTCAGGTGTCCTAATATTTTTGTCCATAGAGTGTATTTATGGGTTTTTTTACTATTTAAAATTAGTACTAAATACATGCATACTTCATTTTTTTCCATTTAACAATAATACATTTTAATCTCTTCTATTATTAAAACAATAAAAATACAGTTAAAAATCTGGACTTTGTCCTAATAAAAACTAATAATTTATTAATAAATAAATGATTTAAAATCAATTTTTCAATGTTTACATATAAACATGATTGTAAAAATAAAATGAATATATAATACCATTTATTACTAGATTACTAGAATATAATATATTCCCTCCTAATTATTCATTACATTTGTCGAATGTTCTGTGTGCTGAAGAGTGGGTCATGTATAATGGATATGAAAAGTCTGCACACCCCCTGTTTAAGGATTTTTCTGACATCTTCTTGGTTGCATCCTACTGCAAGAGCCATGCAAGAGCTACAACAGCATCAACAGCATCTCATTGTTCAAAGTTAATGCTCAGGTGAAGGCTACAAAACAATTTCGAAGGCAGCAGATATCCCATGGAAGTCGGTGAAGACAGCCATCAGCAAACGGAGAAAATATGGCACAATATGACATTACTAAGACGTTACTCAGAACGGGACGTCCCTCCAAAATTTGATGAGAAGCTGAAGATGGTCAGGGAGGCTGTCAAAAGGCAACTTTAAAGGCGCTGCAGCTCTTTCTGGCAAGTACTAGTTGCTCCTACCATGTGACAGCTATCTTCTGTATTCATCAGTCTGGGCTAGGGGCCAGGGTGGAAAGACACAAAAAAACAAAAACAAACAAACAAACAAAAAAAACCCACAAGCCTGGCTAAACTTAGCAAAAACAAAAACCCAGTCTGCCATGTGGAAAATTGTCTGATGGTCTGGTGTGACCGACTTTTTGGTCATAATTAATTTTTGGCTCAAAAACAACAAAGCACATCAGTAATCGAATCATATAAGTTGCAGCATGATTGTGAGCAGTAGGGCTTCAGTCATGAAGAGCTCTGAGTACCCATCAATTATGGCACAGAACTTTCTGACATCTGCTAGAAAGCTGAAGATGAGGAGGACGTCCAGCTTTCAGCATGACAACAATCTAAAATCAATCCCCCAAAAAAAGAAAAATGTCTTCACTCATCCAGAGTTTAGCCATGATACCTAAAGAAAATCTGCAAAGGGAGAAGATGAGTGGCAAACTATTCCCCAAGTCAAGATGCTCCACACTGAAAGACTCTTATCCACAAAGTACACTGTGACAAAAAAAATCCAAGGATGCTTCAAATAAGTATTAGTTCAGGGGTGTGAACACTCATGGTGAAAATTTAAATATGCTAATTGTTTTATTCTTTGTTTTGAATTACAGTAAGCTGCTCATATAACATGGGTGTGTAGACATTTTGTATGCATGGTGTTCCTTTTATTATTTTATTTCGAATGTTGCAGCTAAAATAGCACTAAACATATCTGTAGTTTTTAAAGGAAAAAATGATCACTATCCAGATTTGATACGCAATTTATCAATTTATTTATATATATATATATATATATATATATATATATATATATATATATATATATATAGAGAGAGAGAGAGAGAGAGAGAGAGAGAGACATAGAAACACACCAGAAGATGAAAACATTACTGTTGTTGTACCTACAGATATAACATGGGTGTGTAGACTTTTAGTAACCATTGGGTTTATTTTATCTTCTTATTTTTAATGTTGCAGCTGAATAAACACTTTTAAAATTCTGTAGATTTTAAAGGGAAAAATAAATTAATATCTGCTTTTAACACAATTAATCATGATCTTATATCACCATATTACCCAGTGCTACTTTTATGACTTTGCTACTTAAACAATAAATATGACTGAAAAAGTACGACAGAGAGAGAGAGAGAGAGAGAGAGAGAGAGAGAGAGAGAGAGAGAGAGAGAGAGAGAGAAATACACAAGATAATCATATTATTCTTCTCATTTTACTATTTCTGATTTTTATTTGTAGGGATGAAATGGAGATCATGGGATCAAGGGCAATTTAAGAATTAAATGTAAAATCAGTTTTTGCTAAACTAAATTTGCATTTACATGTATGCCATTTGGCAGATGCCCTTATCCAGACCGACTTATCTTATTTACAACATACAACTAATCAGTTGAGGGTTGAGGGCTTTGCCCAAAGGCCCAAAAGTTTGCAGTTTGGTGGTTTTGTGAATTAAAATCATGACCTTGCATTTAGAGGTTTAATATCCCTAAATGTTTGGGTGTAAAGTCCAATCTGATGATATGTGTGTCAAACTGACCTGTACTTCCTCTAACTTTTCAGATAAAATAAATAAAAAGGAAAAAGTGCATTAAAAGCAAATCAAACTGCTATTGAAATTGTGATGAATCACACAGTATATCAAGACATCTCCAAAGCACAGCATATAGAGAGCATATTAAATGGGGTTTGTGATCATGGTTGGAGCTGTAGATCTTTCACGCAAGGGGTCGTTGCTCATGTATGGCCATGAGGAACATTTTACTGTCTCCGAAGGACAAAGACGGCCATAAAAAATGATGGGCAGATTCAGTGAAACAGGGTTTATAGGGTATTAAAAGAAATAGACAGACAGACAGAGCAAGATGAAGTGATAATAGAGAGATGGCTGGAGAAGAGGCTGATGATGATGGAGGAGTAAATATTACAGGGCAAAAAAGACAAACTGCATCACATCCATCACGAGTGGAAAGGGCGATGAACTGAATAAAACAAACAGAGACGGAGTGACGGAGGAGTGCGCTTACCTTCACTTTGTCAGGACAGTCATTGGAGCACAGGCCACTGAGTACTGAGAGAGAGAGAGAGAGAGAGAGAGAGAGAGAGAGAGAGAGAGAGAGAGAGAGAGAGATTAGTTATTTAGTTATAATATTGTTCCTATTCATCTGTTATCTCAGCATGATTGCAGAGTGTGTTGAAACACACTGAGAGAAAAGCAAAGGGAATCACATTAAAACCGCAGTAATGTCGTGAAGCGGTCTCTATGAGTGTGTATAAGGGGGGATGTTACTGTAGTTCACACCTAATGAAACCGGCACACACTCCATTACACGACACATTTCATATTACAACAAGCAGCATCGATAAATACATCATTCTCATTACACCTAAACCGTTATGTTACAATCATCACACTCTCATCAGTGTGTCTCTCTGTATATGTATGTATATTAATATTCATATATATATATATATATATATATATATATATATATATGTGTGTGTTAAGAAAGAGAAAGAACGTGTGTGTGTGTGTATGAGAGATAGCGGGATAGTAAGAGAAAGAGAGAGCGTTAATGTTCAACGCAGTTCAGTGCAAATGTACACAATAATTTAATTACATTAAATATAAATTACATGAAAAAGTTTAAGATTAATTACATTACATTTCTGTTGAAAGACATGAAATACACAAGGATGCGTGTATCGTTTTTTTTTTTAATGTTCGGCCGAATCAGATTTAAGTTTTTTTTCCTCTTTTTTTTTTTGGGATTCTGTGAAGATGAAATGGGATCAATAACTATTTCGGAACTAAATCTTTGGCTGTAGTCACTAAAGTCCAATCTGACTTGGTAAAAAATTGACCTGAAATTCATCTAACTTTTGAGATGGAATTTTCTCAGGCGTGGAGAGACATTTAATTTGAATCAGAATGGAAATGAATGTTCAATTAGCATCTGAAAAGGGCTGAAAAATGGCTACTTAGTGAAAGGGGGTGGAGTCGAGTCTGACTGCTCTTCACTGCTAGTGTATGGTAGTGAGTGTATTCACTTATATTTTTGGGATACACACATGCACACGGCAGATATTTGTAACCGAGGCACAATCAGGACGGCTGGATATGATGCATTAACACTGGAATGAAAGTTAAGAAGAACTGAAGCAGGAATTAGAATTAGCGAGAGCGAGATGAAAGCATTAGGCCGCACAAAGACTAAAATCAAAGCACACGAAAATGTTCAGATATTTATAGCTGGGAAAAAAAAAAATGATGAAAGTCATAATTTTCTCACTCTCTGAAGTCAGACGTTTGATTTCCAGAAGAAAGTTTATCAAACACCTTTTTATTCTTGGAATGAAATCACCTCGTCACATAGAGTGAACTGAAGGAATAAAGAAAGCATGAGGAAACCGACCATGTTCATGAGATCTTGTCACCTGAGACGGACCTGGCGGAAGACGATGGAGTGTCGTCCTTCATGGATGAGTGAACGAGGATGCGCTCTGATAAACAGTCCTCTATCTCTCTTCTTCTTGTATGTTCTTTAACCTCCTATCGTGGCTGTAATGACATCACGGCTGCCTAGATTTGTGGTCGTGTATAGGACAGAACAATGCACTACATTTTGTTGACGTTTATGTCGGTGTATTGGACGGATTTTATCCAAAGACGATTTGAAACTTCAGATACTTGGATTGAACTTAGGTTTGGTTGGGGGTGGGGCTTAGAACTCCAAGTTTGCTTTCAAACCAAACAACTTCACCATTATCGATTCATTTGCTGTTTTATTCTATAATTTTCTTTCATTGATTAACATTCAAACAGTGAAAAACATCACTTTGGGAATACAATGGCACGTTGGGACTTTTTTTTTTTATAGCTTACAATGATAATTACACAGTGCGAGTCCTGAAAAAGTTTGCCATTACCATAACAATCCTTTTCCCTGCATCACAAAAGTATAAAAAATCAAGTAACACAACAAATGATCATAATCACAATTGTCAGTCTTGCATGCGGATTGCACCACGGTTTTGTGGATCATTCAATTCAATTATGATTTTTTGTATAGAGCTTTTAACAATGGACGTTGTCCAAAAGTTTATCTGTAGATAGAGGCAAAAAAAACATCAGATGCCATGAGGAAGAACCCTTTGAGAGGAACTTCTTCTTTCAGCTTCTCCCATTAGGGGTCTCCACAGCGGATCATATGTCTCCATACCCCTCTGTCCTCTACATCTGCCTCTTTCAACCCAACTACCTGCATGTCTTCTCTCACCACATCCATAAACCTCCTCCTTGGTCTTCTTCTTTTCCTCCTTCCTGGTGGCTCCATCCTCAGCATTCTTCTTCCTATATACTCCATGTCCCTCCTCTGCTTATGTCCAAACCATCTCAATCTCGCCTCCCTCACCTCGTCTCCAAAATGTCCTACGTGCGCTGTCCCTCTAATAAACTCGTTTCTAATCCTGTCCATCTTCGTCACTCCCAACGAAAATGAGAGGAACAGTAGTCAAAAATGAACCTGAAACTTCCCGAAACACTTGCACTTATTTCACTTATTTTCCATTTGCTTTAAGTCTTTTTTCCATTTGCTTTTTATTTTCCATTTGCTTTAAGTAAAAAAAAACAAAAAAAAACACAGATGATGGTATCCTAAGTCCGCAACCTAGTAAACAAAGTATTCATTCATAGAGACTTCAAAGCACTTCTGTACGTCGCTCTGGATAAGTGCATCTGCTAAAAGCTGTAAATGTACAGTGATTGTAAACGTAAATGAACCCATCCTCATCTGGGTGATCCTGAATGTCCATTCATTCTAGATCTATCATCGTTGAGGTTATACAACACCTATAGAAGTGAGCTGCACATTACCAATTTTAAGAAAACCAACTTTCTGGATCACTACCATCATCACAAACAGTGTTCACATGTCATCAAACAAATCAGTCTATTACTTCAGTAATGCCGAATATGGTCACACACGTGGTGAAGCTGGAAATCGTAGTTTTCTCATAGAATTGAACATTTCTGACACTGCAACCCAAATGGCGCCTCGGAATATTCTCGCTGCATTTTATTCGTTTCAGAGTCTTACAGATTTAGGTTTGAAGAATTGGCATCCCAGATTGTTGTAGTTGCCTGCCAACCTTACTGCAACCATGGCAACGGAGAACTGTGTCCCTAACTACCAAACGAAACAGAATCCGGCTTCATCGTCCTTAATCACATCAGTGCGTCGTTCAGGTGCCGACTTTTACACTTCACTCGAGCGTCAAAACGTTTCTCGAAATTCAGATCAAACGGTGGATGAATGCGCACAATCGACACTTCAGAGGATCTGGAGAAGGCCGAGAGTGAAGACTGTGAAATTGGAGATTTCACATCGGGCTGTTCTGTTCCACATCACTGAACCAAACAGTCAGAGACGGTGCGTCAGATCAGTTACGACACACACACAGACCCTGCTGGGAAAAAGGCCCCTCGCTGCTGATTTGATGTGTAAAGTCAGACCTAAGATCCGCTGGTTGTTCTCAGAGGCTTCATCTACTCCTTCACCAAACTGATCTGTGAACAGTACGGTGTACTGAGGAGTTTTATCTGCTCAACAGCCAGTGTTGAAAACAAGATTTCTTTCTGCCTGGATTTTACACGCCCATAAGAGAAATGTTTGTATTTGACATGAGTGTGTTTGTGTGTACATGCTTTAGGTGCCATGCTGCTCGTGACAAAAATAATCAACCGAGGTCGAAGCCATGCATTTTGTGCACACAAGCATGGCTGTGCCACTTGCGGATTGTAGAAAGAGACATTAATATTTATATCATAATCACACAACCAAGCAACGGAATAAAGAGCCCTTAGCTAGATTCATGCTCGTGGATTTGAACTGGATGAAGCAGAAAGGCAGAAAAGCAGAAACGCAGCTGTTCACACACAAAGAATGGCCTATTTATCTGAGGTCTGTACAGTAGAGTGAATCAGTGTGTTTATATGCATTTATTAAGATGAACTTTATGCTTAGATAAAGCTATTTAAAATGACTCTTAATAAAACTTTCACATCTCACTGGAAGCCAATTCTGCTATATGAATTTATAACGTATCGGCTTTGTGAAACACCACACTTCCTCATTATACCTGTCCCAAATCACACACTATACACTATATTCCTCACACTGCCTTATCCTCCAGGCAGCTGTATTAAATGTCAAAAAATACTGGAAAGCGTGTGAGAACTCTGCGGATCTGCAGAACACATATTGATTGCATTATGTGCAATGACTGGAAACGCAAAAACAAAATCCAGAAACGGCATGTTTTCTGTGCCGGGTTAGTAACAGGATACACTGTACACTGTGTACACTGAGTGTGTAGCAGGGCACTAATGGCTTTAGTTCACACTTAACACAAATGACAGTTGGGATTATGTATTATACATACAATAGAGAACAGAACTTTCTCTGAGAACTTTTCATCCTAGATGAAGTTTGTGGTGTAGTAGCATTTTCTAAAAAAACATGACTCCATGTCTGTTGTTAGAGCTGTTATTGTGATGGATTAGCCTCGGTAATGAGAGAGAGGTAATGATGTTCTCTGTGATAAATCAGCCTCTACTATGGATCAGCCTCTGTGATAAATCAGTATCTACGAAGAATCAGTCTCTATGACAGATCAGTCTCTATGATGGATCAGCCTCTAAGATGGATCAGTCTCTACAAAGGACCAGTCTCTACGACGGAGCAGTCTCTGCGATGGGTCAGTCACTACGATGGATCAGCCTCTACGATGAATAAGGCTCTATGATGGATCAGTCTCTACGATGGATCAGCCACTACGATGGATCAGCCTCTATAATGAATAAGCCTCTAAGATGGATCAGTCTCTACAAAGGACCAGTCTCTACGATGGAGCAGAAGTCTCTACGATGGATCAGCCACTACGATGGATCAGCCTCTACAATGAATAAGGCTCTATGATGGATCAGTCTCTACGATGGATCAGCCTCTGCGATGGATCAGCTGCTTCAATGAATAAGGCTCTATGATGGATCAGCCTCTACGATGAATAAGGCTCTATGATGGATCAGTCTCTACGATGGATCAGCCACTACGATGGATCAGCCTCTGTGATGAATCAGTCTCTACGAAGGAGTAGTAATCTCTACAATAGATCAGTCTTTATGATGGACAGGCTCTGTGAAAGATCAGCCTCTGTGGTGGATCAGCCTCTGTTATGGATGCAGCCTCTGTGATGGATCAGACTCTTTGGATGGATTCTTTGTTTTTAACAGAGTCATCTTTTGTGATTGCTCGATCTCTGTGATGGCTTTACATCTTTAATGTTGTAGTGATGTGTTTAATCTGCTGCCTTTCTACATTTTATTGGTATATTCTGAGTTTCACAATCAGCCTGAGTATTTTGCGCTACTGATAAGCGAGCAGGACGAGTCACAGGGAACTGACCTTCTGGGCTAATTTTCCATCACTCATACTACAGTACACTGTGCTTGCTATGGATCTGCTCAAGGTATGGACAATTAAGGAAATTCTATGATTTGAAAAGTTGAAGAGAAAGTCTGCTAACAAAATGAAAATCTATAATGGTACAGATACAGGCACTATGGTGTATGAATAAATTCCAGGTTTAAACGTCACTCTGAGTGTAAATAACCAGCAGCTTTTCTGTTCAGCAAAACCCTTGAAAGCAGGAAAGTGACCAAGCATTTGGTCATCGGTTCTTTGTTCATTTCCATACGCAGTGTCTCAAAAACGGAAAACATAGACTCCTGCATCTTACATCCTTGCTCCCTACCTTTCGAGCGTTGATCCAGACATCTGTTAGTCCTGTGATTTTTTTTCCCAAGCAATGTCAAAGGCTAATGTCTATATCCAAAGCTTTCTAAAAATACAAAAACCGAGGAAACTGAGTCGGAACACCGTGAGCAGATGTTCCTCAACTGCATCAATACACAGACAGAAACATATTCAGCTTGCTAAGTCTAACCATTTCTGCCTACGGGTGTACGCACACACACATATACACACACACACAAACGAACCACCGAAAGCAAATCTGAAATAGATTCACCATAAATGTTATGGTACGTGTGCTACAAGCTTAGGGGGCAAACTCTAGAAAACTGAAAATAAAATAAAAAAACCTTTTAAAATCCTCAGCAGTTTTTGCAACTACTTTAAGTGCAGATATACAAGTTGTGTCTCAAACCTCGAACACATAATCGCAGCAGGCGATAGAAATATACAAGGGGCGGGGCTCATGGCACATTACTGTACCTAGTTCTTGTAAAGTGCTGTTCAAGAACAAAATGATTACTTTTTTATTAATTAAAACATATTTAATTCATAACATTTAATTAAACAAAACAAAGTGCCATATGACTACAACATTATGATTATATTAAACTAAATGAAGTGCAACTTGTCATCTTCTGGTGCCGTCTTTATCTTCTGTTGGAGAATTCTAATTAAGCATCTGCGCGCTACGTTATTAAAAATCATTTATATCTGACATGAACTATTTTTAAAACTCATTATACACTATGTAGACAAAAGTTTGCTGACACCAGCTCATAGAATTCGCATGTGCTTTTTTTGAACGTTCCATTCCACGTTTAGTTCCCATATGCTGTTATAATAACTTTCACTCTTCTGGTACGACGTTCCACTAGATGTTGGAGATTTTGTGCTCGTTCAGCTACAAAGGGTGTTAGTAAGGTCAGGTACTGATTTAAGTGAGGTGAGGAGGCCTGGGGATGCAGCCAGCGTTCCAATTCATCCCAAATGTGTTTAGTAGTATTGAGGTCAGAGCTCTATAGCAGGCCACTCGAGATCTTCCATTCCTACCCATGTATACAATGTCTTCATGGAGCTGGCTTTGTGCACAGGGGTATTGTCATGCTGGTACAGGTTCTCCAAGTTCTCCAAGTTTAAATCAAGGGAAAATGTAACGCTACCACATCCAAAGACATACTATGCACTTGTTTGCCTCCAATTTAATGGTAACAGTTAAGGGAAGAATCGCATATGTCTGGAAATGTATGGTGTCCCAATTCTTTTCCACAGTTTATTTTGAGTTTGTTATGTATGTGTAGCTATGACACACTGACATATCTTATCAACCATGATGTTCTGTTTGAGTTTTTTGTAGCCATTGTAACAGAGATAGTAAGGGAGTAATATGTGCCAAGGCAGTACTATAAATAATTTCATTTATAGCTCCTAGCTCTCAAATAAGACATTTGACTCTAAGAACACTTTTTTAAGCTTTTTAAAATGCTGTTTTACATTTTGATATATTGGATCTAGATCTTTTTTTTTCCTTGAATGCTACGTGAATGCTACGCATTGCTGCAAGTCGCCAGTCCCTGTACTATGAAGTCAGTTGTAGCTTTTCCTAATACAAGATTCTCACTGTATCATTTCTCCCGATCACATGCACGCTACTCTCTTCACTCTGAAGTCAAGTCAAGTTTATTTCTATAGCGCTTTTCACAACAGACATTGTCTTAAAGCAGCTTTACAGAATTTAACAGTTAAGGTAAATGGTGTGTATTTATCCCTGATGAGCAGCCATGGCGACTGTGGCAAGGAAACACTTCCTTAGATGTTATGAGGAAAAAACCTTGAGAGGAACCAGACTCAAAAGGGAAACCCATCCTCATTCGGGTGACATCAAGAGTGTGATTATAGTCTTTAAACAATACAGAACACTGGAGAGTGAGAACTCACTGGTGGTCACTTCCCCAAGTCACTCTGTATTTAAATATATTTGCATCTTTCTCAACTTAAGTACATCATAGACATGCCCACATCCAATCAACAGCCTTTGCTGCGATCGATTGTGACTCCCGAAATCGCCAGCTCTCAGTGCAAATGATCTCCTCTCACTCTGTCGCTGCAAATGTGTGCATGTGTGAATGTAGCTTAAGTGTAAATCCTTAAATCCACTTTACACAATATTCCACCAGTCTCTATACAGTGCTAAAGAGCATGATATCGAGTTGTACGGTTATCTATTAAAGCCATTCACTCGTCCTATTCTAAATGTCATCTGCTGCACGTGTAGCTGCGTGTTCTCTAAACGAGCACTTCTGGTTTCCTGACTCCCTCTGTTCCTGAATCGATCTGATCTTTATTAACTGCCCTAATTGAACCGCCAGTCTGAGTTAGCACGGGCGTGGATGAGACGGTGATTACGACCGCTTTTATGGGCCAGTAACGAGGCCTCGTGGCGCGCTAAAACCAAGAGGGCGGCTCCATCGGTGCATGCTAACGCTAATGCGCTGACCTCTAATGTGGAGTTTACAGTATGTGCTAAGACTCACGATTAGCTCTATGTGCAGGTCAAGAGATTGTGAGCTTGGTTCTACAGGGGCTTAAAGAGGAAATGCACGCAGAATACTGTATGAGATGTACTGTTTTTTTTAATAATTCTGTATAATAAAGTATGATAAATGAGGTCGTACATTTTTCTGATGTACCATGTTTGTTTGTTTTTAATAGCAATTACAAATTCATAACTCTTCTTCTTCTTTCGGCTGCTCCCATTAGGGGTCGCCACAGCGGATCATCGGTCTCCATACCCCCCTGTCCTCTACATCTGTCTCTTTCAAACCAACTACCTGCATGTCTTCCCTCACCACATCCATAAACCTCCTCCTTGGTCTTCCTCTTTTCCTCCTTTCTGGCAGCTCCATCCTCAGCATTCTCCTAGCGACATACCCCATGTCCCTCCTCTGCACATGTCCAAACCATCTCAGTCTCACCTCCCTCAACTTGTCTCCAAAACCTCCTACATGCACTGTCACTCGAATAAACTAATTTCTAATAAAATGTATAAATATTATATATACAATTCCGAATATATAATTGTCACCCACCCTGTGGTGCACTGTACAGTAAAGCAAACAATCATTAATTTAACACATTCTGAACTGCTCCACTAATACACATTTACAATGTAATGCCTCGAATGGCCATATATGGCAGTAACGTACATGGAAAAAGGATCGATTTGTGTTTAGGTCCAAATCTATTGCTCCACTTCCACTCCAAAAACCCTGCATTGTTCATAAATGTAGTGTTGAACGCATGTAAGACTCGTATCACACACGCCCTATGGACAGACCCGACTTCAATTTCTTGTTAAAACCTCCCTATGGATTCACATGATTCGACTGTGAACATGGAAACTACTGCATGTTTTATTTGTCACTTCTCCGAACCTGCAGCGAGGTGCTGACATAGATCAATTAAAATCGCACTGGGCAGACGACATCGCCAGACTCATCGCTCTCAGCAAAGAGAACCCTGCGCTCCTTTAAAAGAGAGATTGGATGCTAAATCACATAAGGCGTCAACCTGATCCATCGTTAATGTGATTTTACTTTACATTTCATTGGTATTTCCTGCCTGCACCTTGTCGTGAGCACCAGAGATTACGGTCATTCATGCTGATATGA
Organism: Silurus aristotelis; assembly: GCF_946808225.1. Classification (NCBI taxonomy): domain Eukaryota; kingdom Metazoa; phylum Chordata; class Actinopteri; order Siluriformes; family Siluridae; genus Silurus; species Silurus aristotelis. Next base: position 12,226,434 of record NC_139582.1, read on the forward strand.
TTGACTAGAAGTGGAACACTTCATCATCAGTTTATTCTTGATTACATTTTGCCTCATGCACAAGAACAGCTGGATAAATCACATTCTTGGTGTAGAAATGCTATGAAGGGTGTGATAATATCTTGACCGGCACTTAGTATATTCATTAGATTTTCAGTCACATTTACATAAAGAATTATGGAAAAGTTCGAGTTGTGCTTTTACATGAGCATCGGGGGATTGGCAAATCATACAATGTATTACCGAACCAAACACATGAGAAATGTGCTGCCTCACACTCACAGCCAAAGGTTTGTGGACACCTGCCCATACGATTCCTATGTGCTTTTTGAACATTACATTCCACAATTAGTTCCCATTTGCTGTTAATAACCTCCACTCATCTGAAAAGATGTTCCACTAGATGAAGATGTTTAAGGAGGAATGGGGATGCAGTCGGTGAAGGCAAAATTTACTGCTACTGCATCCAAAGACATCCTTTTCAATTGTGTGCCTACAATTGTGTGGTAACTGTTTGGGGAAAAAAACACACACAGTATTCCTGGATAATTCAGGTGTCCCAATACTTTCATCCACATAGATTATTTATTGGTGGTTTGCATCCAATACTAAAAATATAACCAGTGCGTTTTATGTATTACTTGGATTTCCCTCCTACTTGCACATTAAATATAAAAAGAGGTACGTGTGTGTGTGTGTGATGCGTGTTACACACTGAATGTTCCTGGTTGTATTTGAGATTGCATGCAAGCATGAACAAAAGACAGATTGAACAGTCACTTGCTGCTCACACTTTAAGAAATTGGTGTGATTTTGACATGTAAAGACAAACATACAATACCCTCACTGAAAGAAAAAAAGCACACACACAGTTGCTAAGCAACTGAGAAATACGGACACATGGTATAAGATAGCTAATGTCTGAAGCTAACCATTGAGTAAGCTGTTGTTCTTCAATATGGACAATAAAAAAATAAAAAAAGAAATAAAAATAAAAAAAAAATAAAAAAAAATAAAAATAAAAAAACCCGGATTTATGTGTCCTAAGCCTGAAATGGCATTATAATTGCACTCGGCATCAACCGAAACGTCAACATCACAGCGTGTGAGCTCGAAACTGTCAAAAGATTCCGCAAGGCGCAACGTAAACACAGTGACACACAGCTGCATATAAACGCAGCACGGATTTGATTCTACTTTATTTACTTTACCAAAATGAGGCCAAAAGATGTACAGCGGCAGCGGATCCGCTGTACATCTAAGAACAAACCCACAGGTCCATAGAAACACGGGCTGGACTAAATAATTTTGAAACACACTGGACACACTGTCGAGTCATCAGTATCCTCTCATTCAATCTTTACTCCCTAATTCACCTTTGTCGGCTTCACTGTTCCGCTCGCTCAGTGTTCCACCAGCGCATCCATCACGTCCACTTCCCCGCACTGCAGTTTGTTTCTCTGATCTACAGCATCAGACTCGAATCAGCCTTCATCAGCAGAAGCAGCTGCGTTTGCACTCCAGTCTGACAGCCCGAGAAAGTAATGCATTAGCCGCAAAAACTCTTTGTTTCTACGCTATTTGTGCACTGGAACTGAGAGTCTGTGGGTTCGAAAAAGTTCAAGGAAATAGACACCAGAGAAGCATCTACAAATGGCATACAGCGCTGTATCTGTACCATTCTGACTGTAGCGGTGGGGGGTAAAGAAATAAATGTAATTCATTACTGTACTTAAGAAGCTTTTTTAGGTATCTGTACTTAACTGAAATACTGTATTTCAACTTGGGGAGACTTTTACTTTCACTTCACTACATTTTGAAGTCAAATATCTCACTTTTTACACAATTTTGCAAAATCAGTCGGCCCTTTTTATTTACGAGCGAATAAAAACTTAACGCGCAGCAATCCACCAATCAGACTCGCCCTCTGTTTTAAACTTGTTCTGATTGGCGCTTGGTGTATCGACTTATCCCCAACATACAGTTCAGCATCAGTTCAGCAGCATGCAGAACATTTAGAGAGGAATAAATTATGGAAGAACTCCTGATTCGAACTTTATACAACACCCGTGAGCTTATTTGCACTATTTTATTTTATTTTTTAAGCAGTTAAAAAGAAGGTTTTGGGCTCATGATAATTGTAATAGATATCAATCAGTGTTTGACTCTAATATCATTCTATTAGATCGGTGCACTGAGAGTAACAGAGTCTTTTCACATACACAGAGTTGATTAAGCAAAGAGTCTTGTGATCAAAATGATAATAGGAACATTACAGCCTCTTTGGATACTTAAGTGCATTTGAAGGCAATTAATTGTATACTTTTATTTAAGTGAAAGTTTAAAGGGAACACTTACTTTTACTGGAGCAATATTTTACCTGCTGAGTCTCTACCTTTAACTACATGGTTTGTGTGAGTCTCTGATTTTTTCTTATTTATTGTTTATGCAAGGGGTTTAACTTGAACGTGATCAGCTGACCTGTTGGGAAAAAAAATTAACCCTGAAATGTCTAAGTGCTGGGCAGAATATCTGACATTACAGCAGATATAAAGCACTACAACAATCAATTTCAAATCAACAACACTGTCACGAAAATGTGATAATCGTAGGTTCCTCAGGACACAACAGATCCGATAGAGATATTCTACATGCAGACATTTATGGCATTTTGGCAGACGCTCAAGGGACAGCAGTGGCAGCTTGGTGGGGGTGGGATTTGAACGAATCCGAAGTCCAATGTCTTAACCACTGAGCCACCACCTCCCACATGCTGATCTGATTTGTTTATCGTATTTTAGCAAATTGACAGAAAAAATGGCTCCCAGATGCAGCAACAGCAGCACAGAATCCCAACACATTTTTCTTTCTAGCTTCAGTACCAAAAGTGTGGCACATATCTTTAAGAGCTCATAAATGATGCCACAGGATATCCCATAGCTGGAAAGAGCAAATTTGGCCTTGCTGTGTAGGAGGAAAATATGATGTTCCGCTTTTCCTGTCAGTCAAAGCAACACTTGCAACAGATTGCCCATGAGTGTTTATCTGCCATGTTATGTCAACTGAACAGTTGAAATGACGCAGTGACTTCACGTGTCTCAGATGAGGCTTATGTGAAGGCACTCGTGCAGTAAAAGAGGTCGACTGGAGTCCAATCGTGATATTCGGAGCATTTGCACATAGTGTGGTTTCTTTGCCCGATGTGTTGTGCACGTGGCAGCTGTGTCAACATTTACACATGAATACATGAATAGGCCTGTGATTTACTGTTGCAAACAAGGCGTGCACAAAACGATTAACTCCAAGACGGATGACTCTGAGACTGGAGTTGTGGAAATTCCTACAATTTGATTAGCACCCCCTGCAGGATTGGAGCACTGGTACGTACATGACAGCAAGTAGAACCTTGTAATACTATGCAAACACTAGTTGGAGCATTGTAATCTCTTTATAAGTACAACCCGATTGAAAACGCTTCATATAAACACCTCAATCGAAATAAAAACGCCCAAACTGAATGAAATTGGATTCCGTTTGAGAGGGGTGAGAACGCCCATAGAAACCTTTCTATAAACCGAACAAATTACAAATTTTAAGTGATAAGACCCATTACTGGATAAATCTCTTCCTCGAATCCCTGTGCGATTTCGAATGCCTCCTCTTCACCTGCCGTCCATTTTTTACTTAAATCCCTCTACCAGTCCACACAAACGTGTGAATGACCGACGACTCATGCGAAAGTTTAGTTTCCCTTCCAGATAAAAAAAAATTAATAATGTAACTCCATGTTGACAAGGCTAATCGAAAGCACAATATCGCAATAACATCTCCACAAACAGTCCAACGGATTGACAAAAACGTGTACATGTAAACGTGGCTACTGTTTCACCCTTATCAAATTTGTATATACAGGTAGTCCCCGAGTTAAGATGGTTCGATTTTTCGATCTTACAATGACGATAGCAATAAAAAACGAAATAAAGGCAAAAATATTTGAGTTTTCACGATGCATTTTTATTTCCGTATGCTACTTTGGGACGCTGCCGGGATGTACGCATATGTCGCCTTGTGAGATGTTGAGTTCAGTTGTATCGGTCTTAAAGCGTGTATTTTGGTGTTTCAAAGCCCAATTTTAGCTCTTGTCACTCTCATTTTTATTGGCGTCACAAGACACTAAAACAGAGTGCGTCCGGCTTTGCCCTCCACTCGTCTACACACCCGCTGCCACTATATATATATATATATATATATATATATATATATATATATATATATATATATATATATATACACAGTGAGGAAAATTTTGCAAGTTGCTATTTTGCAAGTTCTCCCACTTAGAAATCATGGAGGGGTCTGAAATTGTCATCGTAGGTGCATGTCCACTGTGAGAGACATAATCTAAAAGAAAAAATCCAGAAATCACAATATATGACTATTTATTTGTATGATACAGCTGCAAATAAGTATTTGAACACCTGTCTATCAGCTAGAATTCTGACCCTCAAAGACCTGTTAGTCTGCCTTTAAAATGTCCACCTCCACTACATTTATTATCCTAAATTAGATGCACCTGTTTGAGGTCCTTAGCTGCATAAAGACACCTGTCCACCCCATACAATCAGTAAGAATCCAACTACTAACATGGCCAAGACCAAAGAGCTGTCCAAAGACACTAGAGACAAAATTGTACACCTCCACAAGGCTGGAGGTGGAATTGCCAAGCAGCTTGGTGAAAAAAGGTCCACTGTTGGAGCAATCATTAGAAAATGGAAGAAGCTAAACATGACTGTCAATCTCCCTCGGACTGGGGCTCTATGCAAGATCTCACCTCGTGGGGTCTCAGTGATCCTAAGGAAGGTGAGAAATCAGCCCAGAACTACACGGGAGGAGCTGGTCAATGACCTGAAAAGAGCTGGGACCACAGTTTCCAAGGTTACTGTTGGTAATACACTAAGACGTCATGGTTTGAAATCATGCATGGCACGGAAGGTTTCCCTGCTTAAACCAGCACATGTCCAGGCACGTCTTAAGTTTGCCAATGACCATTTGGATGATCCAGAGGAGTCATGGGAGAAAGTCATGTGGTCAGATGAGACCAAAATAGAACTTTTGGGTCATAATTCCACTAAACGTGTTTGGAGGAAGATGAATGATGAGCACCATCTCAAGA
>NC_139582.1:12236606-12244106 GCF_946808225.1 Silurus aristotelis
GGTCATAATTCCACTAAACGTGTTTGGAGGAAGAAGAATGATGAGTACAATCCCAAGAACACCATCCATACTGTGAAGCATGGGGGTGGTAGCATCATTCTTTGGGGGTGTTTTTCTGCACATGGGACAGGGCAACTGCACTGTATTAAGGAGAGGATGACCGGGGCCATGTATTGCGAGATTTTGGGGAACATCCTCCTTCCCTCAGTTAGAGCATTGAAGATGGGTCGAGGCTGGGTCTTCCAACATGACAATGACCCGAAGCACACAGCCAGGATAACCAAGGAGTGGCTCTGTAAGAAGCATATCAAGGTTCTGGCGTGGCCTAGCCAGTCTCCAGACCTAAACCCAATAGAGAATCTTTGGAGGGAGCTCAAACTCCGTGTTTCTCAGCGACAGGCCAGAAACCTGACTGATCTAGAGAAAATCCGTGTGGAGGAGTGGGCCAAAATCCCTCCTGCAGTGTGTGCAAACCTGGTGAAAAACTACAGGAAACGTTTGACCTCTGTAATTGCAAACAAAGGCTACTGTACCAAATATTAACATTGACTTTCTCAGGTGTTCAAATACTTATTTGCAGCTGTATCATACAAATAAATAGTTAAAAAATCATACATTGTGATTTCTGGATTTTTTTTTTTAGATTATGTCTCTCACAGTGGACATGCACCTACGATGACAATTTCAGACCCCTCCATGATTTCTAAGTGGGAGAACTTGCAAAATAGCAGGGTGTTCAAATACTTATTTTCCTCACTGTATATATATATATATATATATATATATATATATATATATATATATATATATATATATATATATATATATATATATATATATATATACACAATGCAGACCAAAAGGTTGGACACACCTTCTCATTCGAAGAGTTTTTTTTTATTTTCATGACTATGAAAATTGTAGATTCACACTGAAGGCATCAAAACTATGAATTAACACATGTGGAATTATATACATAACAAAAAAGTGAACTGAAAATATGTCATATTGTAGGTTCTTCAAAGTAGGCATCAACAATGCCAAGAGTGTGCAAAGCAGTAATCTAAGCAAAAGGTGGCTACTTTGTAGAACCTACAATATGACATATTTTCAGTTGTTTCACACTTTTTTGTTATGTATATAATTCCACATGTGTTAATTCATAGTTTTGATGCCTTCAGTGTGACTCTACAATTTTCATAGTCATGAAAATAAAGAAAACTCTTCGAATGAGAAGGTGTTTCCAAACTTTTGGTCTGTACTATATATATATATAAAACACATGCTTTGTTAAGTTGCACGCTGCTGGAAATGGAACTTCTTTCTTTTGGATTTCTTGTTATAAAATGAAATAAATAGTAATATGATCCAATGCCAAGCATTTACACATTTACATTTAGACTGGAGTTCAGTCTGCAGTCCTTTCTTTAATAAAGTGCGAATGAGGGAATAAAGTAAAAGAAAACAACAAAAAATACCTGACGACGCGCATTTACGCAGCCAGGGGCCGCATAGCAAACGCAGCTGAAGAGGTAAAAAACAAAATGGTGTAGTGGTATAGTGTGTTTGTGTTACCACATTGCTCTGATTCTACAATAAAGCGAATGACACTAATGCGAATTCCAATTTCCATATGAGGCTGATGCTGGAAAATATTCTTATTCTGAAAATATTCTCTGTTGCGATCAACAGCGACAGCATCGTGTCATGCCTATTTAAGTACTGTCGTTTAGCTCTGCCTACTGAAGGTAGGATCTGCATACAGGTGGTATGCTTGTGCATGAAATACCTTTGACTATAATTCAAAACTTAAATGAAAATATGCATGTTAATGCAAATAAGCATACAGATGTTCCACTAGATGTTGAAGTGTGTTTGTGGAGATTTGTGCTCATTCATTAGGGTGTTAGTAAAGTCAGGGACTGGTGTAGGGTGAAGAGGCCTTTGGGTTGAGGTCAGAGATCTATAGCAGGTCATTCAAGATCTCCAACCAATGGAAACCATGTATTAATGAAGCTGGCTTTGTGGGGTACTGCTAAGCTGGTACTTGTTTGGGTAAAAAGTAATTCTACTGCATGCAAAGACATCCTATACAATCGTGTACCTCCAACCTTTGTGGTTAGAGTTTGGTGAACAAGCACGTGTCTGCAAAAGTCAAGCATCCCAATACATTTGTTTAAATAATGTCTATAAATCTTAATTCTGTAAGCAGAGCATATTGGGGTACTGTATGTTCATAAAGCCATTATACCCCTTACAGCTTTAACTATAATAAACTTTAAATAAAATGAAAAAAATTGCTTAACGTAATGTAAAAAAATGAAAGTCTTTTTCAGCAGAAATGACATGAAATAAAAAGGCATTCAGAAACACAGTCTTTGTAATAATTCTTAGAGTTTCTGAGCAGTTACTACTGATCTCCCACTCTAAGGCACAACTCAGGATTCAGGATTAAATACATAAGGATCAGATTAAGGATGACGAAGAGGATGAAGGTTATTGCTTAGAATAAGAATGGACATTAATAAGGTACTATAGTTCAGACTGAGCTGGTCTTAATGCTCAGAATGAGTATTCATACAGAGATGAGCATCAAAATATGGATCAGAGCCAGGAACTAGATTGAGGTAAAGATGAGAATGAGGATTACAATCAGGACCAGAATGGAGATCTGGATCAATAGGTCAAAGACAAGTGTGGATTTAGTATTAGGATCATGGACAGATCTGAGATAAGATTTGTTTAGATAAAAGATTAATATCAGGTTTAGGATTAGGATCTGTTTGCGGTTAGTACAATTAGAAGACCAGATTAATGATTAGGTTTTGAGACAGATTTGAGATCAATCAGAATTTGGGGTAGTATTGAACAGAACTGGGATTAGGACTGATCAAATTGGTATTATGATGAATCAGATTTGGAATTCAATTGCATCAGATTTAAAATTAGAATTGATCAACTTGGTATAATGGTTAATCAAAATTGGAATTCTGGGTTGATCAGATTTGAAAATTAAGATGGATCAGATTTGGAATTTGGGTGGATCAGATTTGGAATTAAGATTAAGCAGGTTTAGAATGAGAATCAATCCTACTATATGAATATAGTATTGATCAGATTTGGATTTAGGATTGATCAGGTTGGGATTAGGACCAGGTCTATATGCTGCTCTGAACTCGCCGTGAGCAGTAACAGCGTTAGACAGAAACAGAGCCAGCAGAGGACACAGTGAGGAATGTTGCCTGTTCCTCTGTGATACGAGATGATTGGGGTCATGACCACTTGCTTGTGCGTGCAGGCAGGCACGCGCACACACACGCACGTGCGTGTGTACACACACACACACACACACACACACACACACACACACACACACACACACACACACACACACACACACACACACACACACACACACACACACAAAAACCCTGTATAAACACTAACCTGTAATTTCTGGCGTCTATTAAATAGTTGGTTGCTTTAATTGGATTCATACATCACACTATTTCACACATCATATAGAAACATTCATGTAATATTTGCTCAAAAAAACACACACACCACAATTACACACATCATTTCTTTTACTAAACATTATGATTTTGATTTCAGTAGAAGCATCTAAAGTGATGTGTTGCCAGCTCTATGCTACACACTTATTTAAACCCTAGTGATGCTGTAATGTAATCTGGCTGGAATTAGTGTAGTTAGTGAAATGAGGTGAATTGAACTGAGGGGGACAGGGGGAGATTTTGACATCTCTGTAGTTCATCATGCTGCCAGAGTAGTCAACTACTAGGCAAGAACAATTAAGACTGTTCACCACACACTTCCTTAGTATACACTGTTTGGACAAAAGTATTGGGACACCTGTCCTTTCCTGCTATATGTGGGTCTTCTCCAAACCGTTACCACAAGGCTGGAGACTCACACCTCGTATAGGACGTCTGTGGATGCCCATGTGCACAAAGCGATGTCCATAAAGACACATTTAGGCCCAGAAATATTAGGACAGGAACACAAGATTGGTTTTTTTTAGCTGTTTAACAAAACGTATTTAAAATTCAGTTATATAATTAATATTTTAAGTGCAGACTCCTTGTTGTAATTTGAGGATTTTCAGATCAAAACTAGATGAAGGGTTTAGGAATTACAGCTACTTAATATGAATATTTCATGGGACCAAAAGTAATTGGACAATTGCTATCAATTTTTAATGGGCTTCATTGGTTGTTCCCTCATTAATCGATCATCAATTGAGCAGGTCTGGAATTGATTCCAGGTGTGGCATTTCTGTTGCTGTGAATCCCAACATGCGGTCAAAAGAACTCTCAATGGAAGTGAAACAGATCATCATTAGGATGAAATAAAAAAACAGAAGAAATCCATCAGAAAGATAGCAGAAATGTAAGGAGCAGCCAAAACATTGAGAGAGGCCATTTATTTATTTTTTTAAATGAAAGGCCTAGACGTCCACAGAAGACAACAGCTGCGGATGATCGCAGGATCCTTTTCATTATAAAGGAAAACCCCTTTACAACATCCACCGAAGTGAAGAACACTCTGCAGGAAGTAGGCGTATCAGTGTCCAAGTCTATCATGAAGAGAAGACTTCATTGGAGCAAATACAGAGGGTTCACCACAAGGTGCAAATTATTATTCAGCCTCAAAAATAGAGAGGCCAAATTAGACTTTGCCGAAAAAGAAAAAAAAAAAAAAACATCTAAAGAAGCCGACCCAGTACTGGAACAGCGTTCTTTGGACAGACGAAACGAAGATCAACGTGAATCAGAATGATGAGAAAAAGAAAGTATGCAGAAGGCTTGGAACAGCTCATGATCCAAACAACACCACATCCTCTGTAAAACATGGTGGAGGCAGTGTAATGGCATGGGCATGCGTGGCTTCCGTTGGCATTGGGTCACTAGTGTTTGTTGATGATGTGATGAAGTGTAAAGGGATTTACGTCCTGCTCAGATTCAGCCAAATGCTGTAAAGTTTATTGGACAGCACTTCACGGTACAAATGAACAATGACTTCAAACATACTGCTAAACCAACCCAGGAGTTTTTCAAGGCAAAGAAATGGAATATAATTATTTTTTTCTTAATTTTTTTGATTAAGTCAATCACCAGATCTCAACCCAATCGAGCATGGATTTTACTTGCTTAAGACAAAACTTAAGGTAGAAAGACCCACAAACAAGCAGACAGCTGCAGTAAAGGCCTGGCAAAGCATCACAAAGGAGAAAACCCTGCGTTTGGTGATGTTCATGGGTTCAAGACTTCAGACAGTCACTGCCTTCAAAGAATTCTAACACAAGTTATTAAAAATAGCAGTAATGTTCATTTGTCTATTAACTTTTAAGCCCCTAAAATGAGGTAACTGTAATAAAATGGTTGCAATTCCTAAATGTTTTATATGATATTATTGTTCAACACTTCTAATTAAACCTGAAAGTCTGCCCTTCAATTGCATCTCAGTTGTTTTATTCCAAATCCGATGTGGTGGCCTGCGTAGCCCAAATCATTAAGATTGTGTCACTGTCCAAATATTTCTGAGCCTAACCGTATGGTTTACATCAGTGGTCCCCAACATCAAGGCCGTAGACTGGCATCGGTCAGTGGGTCAATTGGTACCGGGCCGCACAGAAAGAATATATAACTTATGGTATTTTCGTTTTATTTATTATCTGATTCTAAAGGTTTTATTTTGGAAAATTACCGGATTCTCTCCTCCACATCTGTCTATGACTCACTCTTGATGCATGTCAAGATGCCTCGGTCACATGTCTTACCTCCATCCGCTACCTTCTTAAAGGGGCTGCTCTGGCCGCTAACACATAATACATTACCGCTAAATTCAAACCCCCCCAAGCGAGCAAAATGAACAAAAAACAACACAGTGGATTTATTATTATATTTAGAAAATTCCGCAGGTCGTATCATTTTATTTGATTGTATTTATCCACCATAGTTTAAAGGCTGGCCCGTGAAAATATTGTCTGTGGCGCAAAAAAATTTGGTTTACATGGTTTGGAGAGGAAGATCTTGCATGGACTGCTATAGCGCTCTGATTTCAACCCTACTTAATGCTTTGAGATGAATTGGAACACTGACTGAACCCCAGGTCTACACCACCACCTGACTTTACTAACACCTATGTGTATAAATGAGCACAAATCTCCACAAACACACTCCAACATCTAGTTATTGTAACCGCAAAAGGGAACTAAACGTGGAATGGGATTCAAAATGATGTCATAGAATGTAAGTGTTAGCTCTTAGTCACTTTTCTGACTGCTAGATTTAGGCAGGAATTAAAAAAAAAGAAGAACAAAGAATCAGTTTGCTGGAGATAAATGCAGTCACTTAGCCCTTAGGTGTTCAGGTGGATTTGCTGGATTTGGTACACAGCCAAAGCCCAGAGAGTGAACGTGGAAGGTGAGAGGCTACGCACTGGCCTCAGGTGAGGTGTGGACATAACATCAGTCTGCCTCATTAGAGTCGTGAGGGAACGACGGATCCTGGGTCACACACCAGGGAAGGACAATTACAGCTGTGCTACACTGACCACCAGAGACACCTCCACTTTCACTACAAATGACCCAGAATGCTTTGCTAGCCTCTGCATGATCAGAGCATCGACTCACGCTGCTCATTATCCCACAGAGAGAGAGACAGAGAGACTAAGAGAAAGTGGACTGACTTCCTGCATATAAGAAACAGCCTCTGGCACATGCTGACGGTTAATCACTGATGCTTTGTGTCTGTTTTAGGGCTCTTGATAGGTTAAAAAAAACAAAAAAAACCCAAATTCTGATTATATTTCAGCTTAAAACTTGGTCAGCTCTGGCACACGGTTAAGACTTGGCCGCAGATTGGATCTTTCAGGGCTGTTCGTGCGTATTTTTAAGTGATTCCGATAACGTCCCACATCACAGGGAAAGGCGTACGTAATGAGGTGCAGCATAAAATGTGATCGGATGCAGCCGGAAGCTAATAACACAAATCGAGGCTGCTGTAAAAGCGTGGAAACACCAATCACACAGCAAATCATTGACCTAGCAACATGGCCAGATTTACAGAGGTGGACAAAATCATGTGCAAAGAGGTAATTACTGCAGGTTCAAATGCAATATACTACATAATAACGCTCCTGCTTCGTATTTCACCACCTTCATGTGGTGTTTTGTGAATCTGTTTTGAATACTTAAAACACCGTCGTGTATATTTTACATCAGTGCTGTACAGCGTAATCTCGTCTTCTCTCTCTCTCTCTCTCTCTCTCTCTCTCTCTCTCTCTCTCTCTCTCTCTCTCTCTCTCTCTCTCTCTCTCTCTGTTGTGTTTCTGAGGTACCATTTTCCAAGGTAGCTCTCACCGCACTCTGAACATTTTCCACATCAATACGCTAAAGATCCATGAAGTCTGAGCATCTTAAGAAGGGGAATACTACTGGGGGACTCAAGGGGACTTTCTATTACATTCCACTGGCCC